>NC_045168.1:23998187-24143187 GCF_900700415.2 Clupea harengus
GTCAAAAGCAATAGACAGATAATAACATATAGTAATAGGCCATTCATACTGCATACCTGTCTGGATTATAAGGCATATCTATGGCTCCATCCAGCATGACAAAGGCATCACCACATGCAGATGCTGCAAACTGTGGAGAACAAGCATGAGGTTTTTTTCAGTACTGAACAATTCCACAGTATATATTGGCATGAAATAACAGCTTTTAATGGTGGCAAAGGCCATAGAGTTCTTGGACACAGCACACTGCAAGAGGGTCACTTGACTGCATGTTACAGGATGTTATAAATAATGCTGTTTTATACCACAGTATCAACCACAATGAAGACACTGGGTTTCTACCAGCGCCCAGGAGCAAGATTTAGAGTGCCTTCCTTAACTATTCTGCCTTAAAGACCATGTAACCTTTCAATAAAAGGTCTGTAAGGTCTTTCATTTTTTCAGAAGGTTTTCTTTGTATAAAAATGCAATTCCTAACAAAGTTCTATTGCTAACGAGGGGACTACAGAAAAGCCTTTCCAGAAAGGGCTTAAGAGCGTTGTGGACCCCCTCCGAGCACCTCTTACGTGCGTCTCCCAAATCTTGTGACTATCCGACAAGGCTATGCAAGCTGCAGGGCTGTGATTGGTCCAACCCATCGCTGTTTACCTTGTGGGCATGGGCATGCTAACATTAGATAGCTGGCTCAGACACCTTGCAAATCGCCTCAGACGTATTTTACTATAAATGTTCACGAGTCTGTCGAAGCAACGCAGTCTTAAAAGCATATATCGCCTTTAAAGAAGACTACCAGAGGGGTTTACTTTAATACAATGATACTAGTCAGTTGATATCTATGGCATGTAGCTATGGAATGATTCAGTGCCTTGTTTGCTCAGCTGTGATGTAAGGTGTGGAAAGGACACTTTCACCCACACTGGAGAACAGGATCAAAGACCCTGTCAGACTACAGGCCAAAAGCACTCACTGCTGCTGAAGCTTGGATCCAGAATGAGCGCACAGGATTGTTCACACAATCTGACCAGCTTGGGCATCCTGTGGTAAAGGTTTCTGAAAAAAGCAAGCAAAAAGGATAGCAACACACACACACACACACACAAACACACACACACACACACACACACACACACACACACACACAGTAAGACCTGTTCTACAACCTGTGTTGTTTTTGTTCAACAATTGTTAATAATAATAAATAATAACAATTTTAACGTTAATGTTAATGTACCTTGGCTCCCACTTTTGCCACACCAAGTGAGATTATCCAGGAGGAAGCCAAGTAGAAAGTCCTCGAGAGTCACATAAGAACATTTCTTCGCAAACTCATGGACTTTTTCTTTAGTTTTGCTCCAGAACATCATCTAATGAGAGGAATGTACCACATAATGCATATTCTTTCGTAAAAGTAAAAGTAATGAAATGAAAAACTATGATGCAAAAACAATAGTCTTTCTTTACCCTGTTACATGTTGGCTCTTGGGACACTTGGGACACGGTGTGTATTAGGGAGTCATAAGCGTCTGGAGGGACTTCACATGGATCCTTTTCCACAAATGCTTGTCTGAATGAATCCCAAATCTTCTCACAGTCATTTTGACTGTAAACATGAACAATGCCCACTGTTCTCTTCAGTTTCAAATATTTCATCAAACAGGCTACAGTTAAGACTAACCATTTCCCCCACCACCAATATCTGGCTAGACAATTACTTCACCATGGCTGCACATTGGTGTGAAAATGGTCCAAAGCACAGGTTATCCCTTTCACTCTCTCATGCAGTTTGTACACATACACTCACATGTAGCCAACAGGAGTGCATCATTTAAAACACCCAGCAGTAGGTTACAGCTGGATTCACCCATTGCTGGATTCACTAATCGCTTCCTATTAGATGGGTTGCCTTCCATCTGTCTATCTGCTCTTCATGAGCAATTCAGAAATAATTTGCAATGAAAAGATTTCATGCACATTTGAGAAAGTTTAATATCTTTATGAACATGTGTCTGAAACAATCATGCACTACCACTACTACTAGGCTACTACTACTACTGCTACTACTAGACAACTACTAATAACAACAACAATAATAATAATAATAATGATAATAATGAAATACTACTACTACTACTTCTACTACTAATAATAATTGTAATAATAACATCACCATCATTACCACGTAATCATCATAGCAATCATTGCTGTACTGGTGTTTACAGTCACCATTTGTGTGCACGCATGCAATAAAATCTTAATTACAATACCTATTGAGCCTACACTACCTTGCAAATGTTTCCCTAGCTTGCATGTTACTCATAAACCATGTCATTAGTATGTAAAATGTTGTAAGTCTGTGATCAAATGGCAGTTTAAATGGTCATTATTACCTCGGTAGGCCGTGCTTTTCCAAATACGTTTCACATCTCTTCTTGATTTTTTCCTGTAGACTGTCGGGCCAAAGAATAAGTCCAAGTATAACAGCTAGGATAACTGGGGCTATGAAACCACACTCAGACATATCAAGTTATTTCTCTTAACCATTATGGAATCCTCTATCACGCAGCAAGCCGACCGTTTCTGAAACTTCCTCTTTCCACTTCCCCTTTTAACGTATGTAACATTTAAATTAACAGTTTAAATAATTTTTCATTTAATAATGTATGAATATACTGAAACCTCTGTATCTATAATTGTAAGGGTACATGGTTGAAGAGTTATGTGTTTATTGTTTTCAATGCGTAGTGGATACGTTTTCTATGATTCCTGTGAATTGAGGAAACTATTGTTTAGAATTCATCCAACCGCTTCAGTCCTTGTCTGCATAGAAACCAGTAATGTCAGTGAGTTCTGATTGGTTGTAAAATATATGTTTAATTCTGGTTGGGTTAGGCCTTGCTCCACGGAGAGAAGCGGCCAGTTTTAGTTTCTTATCTAGTTTCACAACTTACACAGGCAACGAACTAGGCCTGCTACGTGTGGGGTTTGGAGAGGGTTTCGGGCTAGTGTAAGGTTGTGGGCATTCTTATCTGGAATTAAGCTAGCTAGCGCTAGTAGGCTAACCACTTACGGTGTTAATGTTAGCTTTGGTTATTTGGAGAAGGTAAACTATTGTTTGAGTTGTCAAATGACGTTTTGTTTGTCGAAGGGCAACTTTGAGTTTAAAAGAAAAACACTATTTGTATGTCAACTGTAATGTGTATTTCTTTTAATTTAATTTTCAAATCCAGAGTTTGCTAAATTTAGACTTATTTATATATATATATATTTTAAAAAATAATCATTGCTAAGCATTTCTCCCAGTGTTGTAAGACATGCAATGAAAACAATTTGCAATGGCATATTTCTGTATTAAAAAACCCGGTTTCATCAGAGCTTGCCAATTAATGTTCAATATGATATGTTTCATTAAAGGCTTGTTTAATTCACAACAACACATTCAAATTGATGAAATGCATTTCAAGTAAGAAAACGAACTGAGTGTTTACGTGCGTCTTTCTGTTTGTGTGCACTATGCATAAAAACATAAACACAATCTCTACCATTACAGGCGAAGTACCCCACCTGCAATGCCACTGACGGACTTTTAAACTGACATCCACGCAGCGTAAACATGTCCTAAACCAGTGCTTTCCCTTGCAATCTTAATACGTGAATCAAACCTAATCGCCAATATTTTTTCAATAATGTTTCAATGCCAGTCAAGTTAATATAGGTCTTCTGAGTCAAGGCAACTATAAACAAGGATCCTCAATCAATCAATTTATTTATTTATCATTTAATTAAACCCAATTAATGTGTAGCTATGACATGCATTTGACTCATATTCATGTCTGAAGAATATCGCAGAACTGGCCTCTTCCTGTTCAAGAGGCTGGCTGCACAGGACAACTTTATTCTGTCACGAAGGATGCGTTATATTAGCCAGTCAAATACCACTATATGTTGCCAGAACAAACAAAATCTTTGGTGGTCTTGGCACGTCCAAACGTTTGTAAGGAATATAACCAAACACTTGAGACGCAGAAGCGAAGTTAACAACGAATTGCCATCACTAATTATTCTTAGCAATGATAAAATATCATCAAAGAGTGAAACACAAAGGAAACATTCGGGTGAGAATCACCATCCATCTAAAAAAGAAGCAAAAAGCATTAGGCGCAGAAATGTCTTCAGGAAAAATATTTCCTAGTAGTTATTCAGCCCATAACAGCTAGTACTTTAAACTCATCTTGGTTACATCCGGGACCAAATCACGATTCACCTCTGAAAAAGAACTAAGCAGGTAAACGGAGTTTTTTTCCATACCATAAATTACACTTGAGAAGTAATAAGACTGTTTAGCCATACATTATGGTACACATCTACAGTGCGTAATTCTTAATACTTCAATGGTCTTTTCCCTCTTCTAGACAACGTCTCAGCTAAAAGTGGGATTTCACAAGGAACCCCCGAGTTAAGAATCTTTACGCAGTTTGACAGAATGAAGAATATGGACAACTTCTGTATGGAGACACCTGTCGAAAACTCCAAACAAAAGACACAAGTTACTACATTGTCCAACAAAACATTAAAAACAAAGTCATAGACGTGGAACATGGTAATGCAGACACGTCAAAGGAATGCAACGTCAATAGAATGCAACGTCAAACGAATACAACGTCAAAATTGACAACACTTTGTGCCTTAACTGTTGGGTAGCCAAACGGCACGGAGGATGCGTTATATTCGCCAGTCAAATACCACTATATGTTGCCAGTACAAAATATAAAAAATATTAGGGTTTGCAAACACAGTGGTTTGTTTCTTTTGCCGACAATATGGATGTTCGATGGTCCAGCTTGTTCTGTGGGTACAGTGTCACTGTCTCCATGTTCAGTGATATCAGAGAGACCTTTATCACCATGATGCTGGCAATGTGTGTGTCCAAAGGTGAAAAGAGGTCTGCTGTGCTCTGTCTTCCTCCAGTTGCACAAATGTCTTGGTTATGTGCAGTTTTTTGCTTTTCGAGATGTTCTCAATGCCATCTCTACTGGTTACTGGTATGTATTTAAAAAAAACCTGCTGTCAACTGCTGTCAATGTTATTCGGTTATATTAACCATCAATCAAATGAATATTCACATCTGCACATCTTCAGGAAATGCTCCAATGAGAGTGCTTATGGATGCTGATGTAAGTGAAGAGCACCCTCTGGTGGTCAAAAGGCCAAACCAGCCTAATGTGTGCCTGATCTTTACAGTATGGCTGCACCAAGTTTATAACAGACAAATCATATATAGTTTATTACAAACAAATCTCTCAAATACAGAGAGGTAGGTTTATATCTATTCATATTCAAAACTAATAAGGTGAGTATACAAGATAATAATGTTTTTTCACTTATTCAACAGAAAGCAAGGGATAGAATGGAGAAGGAAGAAATAAAGAGAGAAAGAGAGAAATGTTTGTGCTGGGCAACCGGCGTACTGGGAAACCAGTACAGTTTCTTTCTTCAGCAGACTATCGGACCTAACTACGCCACTGGTATCATGTCGACAGAGCAGACTCTACTTTTTGAGGAAGCTTAGGTCATTCAATGCTTGCTGCAAGAAGTTACAGCCATCTGTTGGGGCAGCGACCTCAGAGCCAGAGACTGTAAGACACTCAACAGAATGATAAAGAAGACTGGCTCTGTGCTGGGGACTGAACTGAGTTGGTTGTGGAGAGAAGGATGTTGCGCAAGCTGCTCGACATAATGGACAACCCTACATACCCCCTAAACAACAATAATATATATATATCTTTGGTTCTCTGTTTACCTACATCATTGTGTGTGTTCTTTTAAGTCATTTATGCTTTTCTCATTTATGTGAGTTGCTGCCGCATCACTGAAATTGGCTGGATTGGCTGAAGCTGATCACAATTTTTTTTTTCAAATCACTACATTTGGGGCAGTTGACGGATCAACGCATTTCAACACAAACGTGTGAATGGGCTGGCACAGTGTTGAATGGAAGTTCACACCTGACCACACACACAGCAATTGCAATCAGCTGAAGCCAGTTGGTTAATTATAATTCAGACAGAGGAGCTGTGCCTATAAAAGACCAGCTTGGTTGTCTGGGAGTCAAAGCTGGGGTGTTGCTGTAGCTGTGGTGAGGAGAGTGCTACTTCTTGGTCTTTGATTCTGATTCAAACCATTGAAGTTGGTTATGACTCTTGGCATGTTCAATTGTTTGTCTTTAGGTGCATCTTTTCCTATCAGTCACCTGGTCTAAACCGTGTATTCTGCAGGTTGCCTTGGATCTGCCTTTACAGTAAAGTCATCTGGGCAAGAGCGCTACCTTGTGATCACAGAGCCATCAGGTTTTCAAACGCGCTACGTGGTTACAAGGACGTGCGGTTATAGGCGGCAGGGGAGGCAGAGCCTCACCTGTCATCTTGAAAAGTAAAAATAAATAAATATATATATAAAATAAATATTCATATTTCTCTACTAATCTGTGGTATAGGTGTAATTTCTGCATGATTCCAATCATTTCGAGCATTTTTATAATCAAAATCGCTGAATTTGCGCATGTCCTATTCAAATAGACGGGAGAAAACAAGGGACGTGCGGTCAGGTGAGGCACCATGTATTGTCTATGGGAGCTAGTGAGGCAGTGCCTCACCTAGGATTGCGCAATCGCTCCAAACTGGGTTTTGCGCATGCGTGCGCATGCGTAGAACCTTTGAGCTGAGCTCAAAACGCATTGAAAAATCATGTAGGTGAGGTACACAGTACCTCTGCCTCAATGAAGGGGGCGTGCAAGAGCGCACCTGTCGGGGTTATGCTGGGGAACATTGCTCTTCTTCTACACTTCTACTTGACCTTGACGGCGAAAATGGAAGATTTTATTGCTAAGCTGAAGCAGTGCTCAAAACTGGACTTTCAGTCCAAACGTGAAATTATTAATAATGGGAGACCAATGCCGGAGCTAAAAGGTATGCTTCAAGCGACGGGACAGAAGATCGACTTCTCACATTCAAAGCCAAATTGCTTTGAACATGTTTGGAACCTCAAGAATAAATTTGATTTTGAACTTACAGCGGCAGCTCCGTTGATTTCCCATTATTTCTCTTGGGATTGTTTTATGTCTATGTGAAGCCATTTAACACCACACAAGTGGTTGTGATCACTTTGAACCCAAGACTGCTTTTTATTGGTGAGCTGATTTTGAGAAATTAAACTTAAATTGTAGGTAAGTTGTGTTTCCTGGTTGCAATGGTTATCCAGTTGCTACGTTAGCTAATTAGCTAGCTAAATACACTTAATAACCTTACGAGTTAATCGGAAGAGTTACATTTAATGAAACGATAGCTGGTTATCTAGCTGATGTTATAGTCTCCTCGATTTAACTCTTAAAATTATAATGGGAAAAGGTAGAAACCCTCAGGGTGCTTGTGCAACTTCGTAAGAAAGAGTTCATATTCATGAGTGCATAATATTTACACATGAGTTCATCACAAGATAGCAGCTGCCTACTGTATGCACCTTACCTATGTGTCTGTAAAGAATGCTGATATGAAAAACAACCAGTAGTCAATGTGAAAGCTGCCAATTGAATGGTGATCTTAGATACTCTATTGGGTTTATGTATTTGTAAATTTGACTCTGAAAGAGTCAGTGCCTCACCAGCCACGAACCTCACCGCACGTCACTGTGTGGTTAAATCCTTCAATCGTTACGTGCGTGGAAAAAGGGTCTTTTCCCAAACCACCTACATCCCATTGGACTTTCCTCCAAGTGATGGTGCTGCTCAGCCTGCTCCAGTCCCCAGTTTCCCTGGGCATTAAGCCCAGACTGACCAAACTGTAGACTACAAGGTAAGTATTTTATTTATATTTTTCTCTTTTTAAGTGAGTGTTTGAATTCTAATGTGTTTCTTTCTCTTCAGGAAAGGATAATGTGCCCACAGTTGATCTTTGCCATGGAGGTATACGGTCACTTTTGCTCTCAAATTCTGTGTTTCATGTGGGAGAAAGTCTTGCTTTTCTCATTTTGTCTTGTCTTTTCAGGCCCTGAACTCAAACCTGAATGGATATCTAGGATTCACTTTACATTGTGGTTAAAACAATAAAAAGATTTTCTCTAATTTTGCATCTCCTTCATTTCTTGACTAAACCTTTTAACCCTCCCGCCAAAACAATTTGTCAGCAGAGATAACCACGTGGTGGGCCTCTGACGTCCGAGGTGATCTTACTATGCTTCCTTTCATGCAAAGATGTACACAAGGTCGAAAGAAGCACAGTTCGACCCTCCTTATCACCTCTGGTCCAAACATGCTCTTGCACATATGCAGACTAAGTGGCACCTAATAATCTAAGTTACACGCACACAGAAGGCCATGTTCCTGTTTACATAAGCACATGGTTCATACAAGGTAATTATTAATACAAGGCACTTGATTAATATATTCTTAAGTCATTAACAGTGTTTTGAATTTCAGCTACTGGATCACATTTACCCCAATACACAGGATGCTTGTGTTAAATGTGGTATACATGAAGGTAGCTTGTTTCATTGCCTCTGGGAATCTACATTCATTCAAGAATTCTGGAAAGAGATAATTTCAACTCTATCTATTTTCATCAATGAACAACTTCCACTATGTCATAAACTTTGTCTTTTTGGGTGTTTCCAAGCAAACTGTACACTTAACAATAGCAGGAAGAAGATGGTCATATTCTGTCCGAGCAAACGAAATTGGATTGAGGGACTACTACAATGCCTTACCCTTGAGAAACTTACACATGTAGTTAAATGGAAATATAACACCTTTGGAAAGATTGGGGGCTCATTTAAGGAATTTCTGGAGGGGGAAGATTTTACTGTAACCCATTTTTATTGTCTTCTGTTTCCCCTTTTTTTCTTTTCTCACTTGATGGAACAGCAAAATAGCTATTCTACTGTTATTTTGTATAATTTATATGTGTAACTCATACCCATGGATGTATACTCTGTCTGTCTCACTGAGACCTGAACAATTAGCATGTGAACCCCTTCCCCCCCAGATAGCCTCTTTCCTGCTATCACCCTTTGTCCTCTGTTCTCACCCCCCTCCCCACATAGGTGAACCCCTACACCCCACTTATTTTAAATGTGAAGGGGAAAAAAAAACACTAGTTATAGATTTCATATGTAAATCAAAAACCTGTACTTGAAAAATGTTGTCACGTATCTTCATGTCACCATCGAAACAGAGTGCATTTTAGTCCACAAGCTGAGACAGATTTTTGCTTCACCTCTACATCTTTAATCAGGAAGGGTAGAGGCGGCACTCTCTCTCTCTCTCTGTCATGGCTGCATCGCAGAGGGGCCTTGACCTGTGAGCCAAGGTTCTGCTCAAGGTTTCTTCCTATTAACAGGGAGTTTTGCCTTGAACCTGTCACCATTGTGCTTGCTCCAGGGGGGTTCATGCCCTGGGCTCTGTAAAGTGCCTTGAGACAATTTCATTTTTTTGGCGCTATATGAATTGAATTTTTAAGTAAATATGTTCAAAAGTCCAAAAATCAGTGTAACTTTCAGGAACGTCAGTACCAAACTATGGAGTCAGAATCACAAATAAATGTCACATGATTTACATATATATTTTGAGTTTCAAAAATAAATGTCAGACTGTTACATTTATTTACAGATGAAGATGCATTTACAAACCGCTTGCCATGTGTGAACATTGCTGCATTTTGGGTGGATTTACTAGACTTTCCTGACGTGGCTTGATTCACAAATGCATTTTTTTCAAAAGGGCTGCAGCCAATCAGATGTCTCTTATAATTTCAGCCAATCACATGGACGTAAGTTCAAGGGTTTGATTTAATGTGATCACATTGCATTACATCAGCGCAGTGTCCAGTTATGTGGACTACTACACTATAACGGACATATACATACAACCGATTCACAAAGAGGAAACTGTAGTCCAGTTACGTATGTGGAAAGAGAGAGTACAGGATTTTTCACTAGTGGGCTTTTGTGCTGCCTCTCACAAAATACACCATTTGCTGTTGGTGTTTTACTGGTCAATAAACCATTTTTGCATCAAACTCTGCCGGACATGAGATCTTTCTTTTGATGTTCCAGCTCTCATCTTTGAATATTTTTAGTTACATTGTGGTGAAGAACCTTCTGATCGACATATTGGCCCAAGACTAGAACATTTGCCATCATGGAATCTGAATATGTTTGAACCATGAATATTTCATTAAATTCAGTTACTTGATCCATCTTTAGTCATTTTAAGTGTCTCCTAGGCTTGCAAGCTAGCGTCAAGCATTTTAATATGATCTGAACAATGTCAAATGGTCGAGAGGTAGTCTGATCCCCTCTGTATTTGATGCGTGTAATTTCTTTCGTAATCTGTTTAATGCCATTGTTAACAAGCATGCCCCTGTTAGGAAAAATAAGAATACAAAAATGTCTTAGCCCATGGTTTGACCATGGACTTGCAGTGTCTCTTCAAAAACACAAAAAGCAATTCAGTTTGCAGTATAGCACGGCTACCTATGCCCCCTGTAGATTATTTAGAGTTTAGGCAAATTAGAAATAAGCAAGTTCAAGCAGTTTAAAATGCTCTTTTTCACATTTCCAAAGTTTTATAGTGAAGTATCATTCTGGTCCTCAAGTCTAGTTGAAGTGATATTAAGTATACAGTCTTCCTCTGACACCACACATTAATCCCTGTCCTGACTTCCCCAAATGATGAATCACATTAATAAAGGTATCACTGCCCTGTTCTTTGTATCTCTGTGTCTCTCTGTTACAAACTAAAACTATGGAAACATATCCCATTGGGGTTCTTCACTGCTATGTCAAAGCAGCACACTTTACTCATTGGGGTCCGAGCATATATTTGGAGGATATTAGGAGATGAACACAGCAGGCTTTTGGACAGGCAGTGGATAGGCTTCTGCGTAAACCGTGTGTTGACTGAACTGAAGTCACCAGCAATCATCACAAGCGATCTGTGGTTGAGAGATGCAGGTCTGAATTGTTGACCTAGAGAGAGAGAGAGAGTAAGCAAACAAACAAAACAATAAAACAATGATGCAAATAAAACAAAAGATTTGAACTCACTGTGGAACAATTTTGCACTGATATTTCAATTTAGGGTCCAGCTGGTTTTGCAGATCTTTCAGTGATGCATCACTCTCACAGGTTTTCCTGGTGATAAAGTGACAGAAAAGTAGTTACAATTACAGGATCATTCAGATAGATATAATGTTGTCAAAATACATATAGGTCCAGTACAATATGCTTTCCATATATTCCTCTGGAATGAATGACCTCAGGTCTAAGTTTTTGTATGATATAGCTTAAGAGACTGTACAGGGAGAATATAACAGTACAAACTCCCACACAAGTTATCCACACAGCACTCAAACACTGCCTGAAACACTGTAGCAAAGGGACAGATACAGACACCAAATGAGGAAAAATACATGAAGAACTTACACGTCTCCTTCTTTGGTGACAAGCAAGACTGTCAAGCTCTTCATGATGGAAGAGTTGAAATTCTTGACTTCTACAGAAGCAAAAATGCTACAAAAGAGTAAAGTAAATGTTTTGCTACGAAAACAGTCATAATTCATTCAAAATGGAAGGTTTAGGTTTTAATGTAGTGTATTCATCATTATTTGTGGGTCATTCTGGGACCTTATACATGTGGAACATGTCTACTCCCCCTGCCCCCTTGTCCATATAAAAGAGAGCCCTACCTTGCAAGATTCAGGTAATAAAAACTTATTTTACATACTTGCCATTTTGTGACATTTGCCTGCCACCATAGGTTCTCGTACGCGCTTGTTAAAGCAGCAATACAGAGTTCTGTTCCAAAACTAGTAAGCTAACTACCTAAAAGGTATGCAAAAACATTGCAAAGACCACCAACAGCCCAGCTGACACTGATAGAAGCTTGCCAACACACTAACTGGTGCCTTTTGGCAGTTAAGCTGGCAATGTCATGCGTGTGAAAGCTTTTCTTCCATTTTTGCAGGGTGTACCAGCCCGTTACACAGAACTACATAGGGCATATCCTGGATGGCTAGTGGGTATGACACAGGTGTTTATCTGTCCTTCAAACTAGTTGCCTGTAAAACCATATCTCAAAAAGTGTAAAATTGTTGCATAGTGTTACTTTAAAGGAAGGGGTGTTCAGTTGGTTGCAATTCAGCAACCTCACCACTAGATGCCACTTACTCCTACACACTGTATCTTCAAAGCATTCAGGGTTTTTTCCCGCCACCATTTTGAAGTATGTTTTGTCAGTGAGTATCACGTAATACATTTGCTAGTATGTGTGAAGGAGAGATAACCTTTTGCTTCCTCAAGCTGGCCAAACTATTGACTGTGTAATTCTGTGTCCCAGGTCAGAAACCTCATTGTATGTCACACATTTGTCACATGCCTGTATCAGTGCCAGGGGCGCTGTTGTTGGTGTCCATAAGGCAAGTCTGTAGGCTGTTAGCTAGCTTGCTTATTGCCTCTTTAAAGCATTAAAACATTTTAGCATTTTTAATCCAACATTACTTGAATATCACATTAGCAATGACAGTCCTGTAGAATACATAGTATCAACAGCAATAGACAGATCATAACAGATAGTAATGGACCATTAATACTTTATACCTTGTTGGATTAAAAGGCATATCTATGGCTCCATTCAGCATGACAGAGACATCACCACATGCAGATGCTGCAAACTGTGGAGAACAATCGTGAGGTTTTTTTTCAGTACTGAACAATTCCACAGTATGTATTGGCATGAAATAACAGCATTTAATGGTGGCTAAGGCCATGGAGTTCTTGGACACATTACATTGCAAGAGGGTCCCTTGACTGGATGTCATAAAAAATGCTTTTCATACCACAGTATATACACGCCCAGGAGCAAGATTTAGTGCGCCTTCCTTAACTATTCTGCCTGAAAGACCATAGCTCTGTCTCATACCGCGCACTTGTGCACTTCGAACACTGACTTTCAGTGCTTAGGGCGTTCACACTGACAGAACCAGCAGAATTGAGGGCACTGAAAGTACCCGGATGGCGCACTGCAAACGGTAAAAAAAATGCAGTGTAAAACGATGGACACTACTCGCCCTAAACGGGCGCCATCTTGGCTACGTAGCGGAAGAGGAGGAGCCCTTCGGCAGCTTTTCAGTTTGGAAGGTTGGCTGACTGATGCCTCGCAAATCACTTCAACCATTATTGCTGGTTACAATAACTGTGTTATCTGATAGTACAATGTCTATTTCTCGGTAACTTTAAAAAAATCTAAGCGAGAAAACGTCAACAGATGTACATTTACATACAAAACACGGCCGTCAGCGGAGTTTGGTCCGCCATCTTTGTTTAAAATTTCCAGTTGGCCGGAGGAAGCTGGCGCACAGATTTATGGGTAAAAGGCTTGCACATTTGCGTCCCTCAGTGTTCCATTTGAGACAACACTAATCAGCAACAGAACGCACTACAGATGTAAGTGCACTGTATTGCAGTGCACTATATTGCAGTGTACTTCGTAAAGTGCTCGGTAATAGCCAGAGCTCATGTAACCTTTCAAAAAAAGGTCTGTATGGTCTTTCTTTTTTTCAGAAATGCATACTTTCTATAAAAATGCATTTCCTAATAAAATTCTATTGCTAGCGAGGGGACTATAGAACTATAGAACTATAGAAAAGCCTTTCCAGAAAGGGCTTAGAGAAGACTACCAGAGGGGTTTACTTTAATACAATGATTCTGTTGATATTTACAGCATGTAGCTATGGAATGATTCAGTGCCTTGTTTGCTCAGCTGTGATGTAAGGTGTGGAAAGGACACTTTCACCCACACTGGAGAACAGGAACAAAGACCCTGTCAGACTACAGGCCAAAAGCACTCACTGCTGCTGAAGCTTGGATCCAGAATGAGCGCACAGGATTGTTCACACAATCTGACCAGCTTGAGCATTCTGTGGTAAAGATTTCTGAAAAAAGCAAGCAAAAAGGATAGCAACACACACGAACGCACGCACACATACACACACACACACACACACACACACACACACGCACAGTAAGACCTGTTTTACAATCTGGGCTGTTTTTGTTCAACAATTGTTGATAATAATAAATAATAACAAAACATGTTAATGTACCCTGGCTCTCATTTTTGCCACACCAAGTGAGTCCATCCAGGAGGAAGCCAAGTAGAGTGTCCTCTAGAGTCACGTAACAACTCCTTTTCTCCGTGAAAGCGTGGACTATTTCTTTAGTTTTGCTCCAGAATAACATCTAATAAGAGGAATGTAGCACATAATTCATAATAATAATATTCATTCGTAAAAGTAACAGTAATGAAATAAAAAATGATGATGCAAAAACAATGGTCTATCTTTACCCTGTTACATGCAGGCTCTTGGGACACTGAGTGTATTAGGGAGTCATAAGCGTCTGGAGGGACATCACATGTATCCTTTCCCACAAATGCTTGCGTGAATGAATCCCAAATCTTCTCACAGTCATTTTGACTGTAAACATGAACAATGTCCACTGTTCTCTTCAGTTTCAAATATTTCATCAAACAGGCTACAGTTAAGACTAACCATTTCCCCCACCACCAATATCTGACTAGACAATTACTTCACCATGGCTGCACATTTGTGTGAAAATGGTCCACATGTGAGCAACTTTAATATCTGTATGAACATGCGTCTGAAACAATCATGTACTACCACTACTACTAGGCTACTACTTATAACACCAATAACAACAACAACAATAATAAAATACTACTACGAATGATAATAGTAATACTACTAATATCAACATCATCACCACGTAATCATCATCACAACCATTGTTGTACTTGAAGTTGTTACTGGTGTTTACAGTCACCATTTGCGTGCACGCATGCAATAAAATCTTCTATTGTAATTACAATCTGTAACTCTATTCAGAATATCTAGCACAAGTCAGTGCAATGTCAAAGTCACATCTACTCCATCGGATCTGTAGTGGCGCTCTTCAAAATCTTAACCTAATAAATCCAAATTGCTCGTGTTCCACTTCCGGACACAAAGGGGAGCCTACACTACCTTGCCACAAATGTTTTGTTAGCTTACATGTTAGTAGTAAACCATGGCATTAGTATGTAAAATGCTGTAAGTCTGTGATCAAATGGCAGTAAAAATGGTCATTATTACCTCGTTGCGCCGTTGTCTTTCAAATACGTGTTGCATCTATTTATGATTGTTTCCTTTAGACTGCCGGACGAAGTAGTACCAAGAGTAAGCCCAAGTGTAACAGCTAGAATAACTGTCGCTATTAAAACCAAACTCAGACAAATAATACGGATATTTCTCCGTTTTGGACTTGAGACTTGGCCGATTTCCCTGTAAACCATTATGGAATTCTGTATCACGCAGCAAGCTCTTCCAACCGGCTCCAGAGGGTTTGTCAGCAACGGAAACGGTCAAATGACAGTGATTCACCCAACATAAATAACATACATAGATAACTTGTTAAAATATATAAGAGATAACTTGAGAAGGGACAAAAGTTGGCCCTTCGTCGATGTTTAACCAGACACGTGAGGCGTATTTGGACGCAATCTATTTTTACCCAGGGCACTTAGGGTCTATATCTTTTTCTCGAAACCATGTCTCCGAAAAGTACCCAGTAAAAAATAATGTATAAATGCCTTTAAACCTGATTTCCTATAGCTCTAGTGCCATCTCGAGGTCTTCAGATTTAAAACAAACTGTGTTTCATGTTGCTGTTTGTTGCTTTGAAATGTTACAAGCCAGTACAGGCTGTCTGAGTACAGTGTAATGTTATCTGTTGATCGCAGGTCAGTTTTTTTTCAGAAGACAACTGGCTTATAGATCAGTTAACCAAAATGACAGTAGGCTAGAACTATTTTTTAGATTAATCAGAGTGTATTTAGGCTTCTACTGTAGCAGGTAATAGGTTGAGTATGAAGTATGAGCGGCATGACTTTTCTCAACTGTTTCTGGCTAATTTGACCCTGAGGAACAAAACTAGGGTGCTGTCGTTTACTGTCACCCGAGCCAACATTGAGATTTTGCCACGCCCTTTTAGCACGCGTGCTCGTCCATATCTCAGCGTCTGAAAGTCATCGACACTTGAATTTGGTCTCAAAATGACCGGAATACGCATGTTTATTTATGCACTACGAAGGTTTCTAGGCTCTAAAACCTTTACCTTTCGAGACATTCACACAGCGATGTTCGCTCGGGTTTCAGTAAACGACAGCACCCTAGTTTTGTTCCTCATGGTCAAATTAGCCAGAAACCATTAAGAAAAGTCATGCCGCTCATACTCAACCTATGGGCTGCTACTGGAGTATTCATCTGGACGAACCATATATTTTCATTGCTAAGCATTTCTCCCACTGTTGTAAGCCATGCTATGAAAACAATTTGCAATGGCATATTTCTGTATTTAATAACCCGGTTTCATCAGAACATGCCAATTAATGTTCAATGTGATATGATTCATTAAAGGCTTGTTTATTAAAAAATAAAAAAAGAATTCATAACAACACATGCAAATTGATGTAATGCATTTCAAGTAATAAAATGAACTGTGTGTTTATGTGCGTTTTTCTGTTTGTGTCCCGCATTTTCATCACCATCGAAACAGTGTGCATTTTAGTCCACAAGCTGAGACAGATTTTTGCCTCACCTCTACATCTTTAATCAGGAAGGGTAGCTAACCCTCTCTCTCTCTCTCTCTGTCATGGCTGTATGGTGAGTAGATAGAGCCTATACTCTTGGCTAGCCTTTACCAATGGAATTCATTGCCACCATCGACATCATTTTCTGTTTCATTAGTAACCTTATGAGCACACTGTATATCCACTAAGCTGTTCTACAATACTTGAATACTCTCTCCCCACTTTATCTACTATCAATTTGTATGTATTATGTTAATACCATGTTTTGTTTGTATGTATTCTTCTTTTTCTATCTCTTTCCCTCCACCAGGCCAGTCCAAGCAGAGGGGCCTTGACCTGTGAGCCGAGGTTCTGCTCAAGGTTTCTTCCTATTAACAGTAAGTTTTGTCTTTCTCCATTGTGAATAAATACAATTTAATTAAATTGCCACTTGAATTGAAATGTTTTCAAAATTCTGAAAATCAGTGTAACTTTAAGGAACGTCAGTACCAAACTATGGAATCAGATTCACAAATAATGTCACACGATTTACATATATATTTTGAGTTTCAAAAATAAATGTCACACTGTTGCATTTATTTACAGATGAATATGCATTTACAAACCGCTTGCCATTTGTGAACATTGCTGCATTTGTGTGGATTTATTAGAAAAAACTTAAAACCAGAAAAATGTATCCCCAGGTTAGCTTTCAAGGACTTTTTATGGACATTCTCAATGGCGCATGCAGCGGTTTCTTCAGGTGACCAATATTCTCCTAACCCTTGTCTTGACTGCTGTCTACCGTTGTTCCATTCATATTCCTGTATTGATGTTCCCTCGCTGCTGCTGTACTTGTTTTGTTGGTTTGGTGGTGGATAATAGAACAAGCCTTTGAAATACAACACACTGTTAAGGATTAACCAACCTTTTTGGCTTCTGACGTCTTACAAAAAGCAATGTCTAGTCGATGTCACATTTCAGATGTTGTTAACAGCTTGACCAAATAGTGTTTTTTTTTATCTAAACATCTTGCATGGTATCATTTCAATTCATGTTCAAATGATCCAATATCTCACAAAAAAAAAATCTTGTCTTGCTTATACATTATTACTTATTACATGAAGCTCCATTTTAAAACTATGTTGAACTTATTTAGTAAGTTGCACAATGTAGACACCCTTATGAAAGCTTAAATTTGAGCTAAACCCATTATGAGTCTGTTTGCTGGAAATGTCACTCATCTATATGTCAGGTGACTTCTATCTTGGAGCTTTTACCGCATATCTCATGTACATGTCATGTCTTCTCATTGTAATAATCTAGGTGTTTATATGTCATTCGAATTGACAGTTCATAAGTACTTTACTACATATAGTTTTCTAAGGCAGTTTAGATTTCATAACTAACAATTCACATGATAGAGAATCTATGACATAAGCTAAGGAGATGACACTAAGCAGTCATGTTTCATACTGGATTTAAAAAGTGTGAGAAGAAGATAAATCTAATACAACAATACAAACTCCAGAGAGTGACTGATATTGGAGAAGTACTCAGTAATGTACAGCTATAATCCAACAGAATAAGAAAGACAACTCAAATAGTTATTTGTACAAGGTGCTTAAAACTGATGTTAGTTACTGGTTATGCCAGGACTGATGATTGCATTTCAGTTTAAATTATTTCCGAGGTACAAATTAGTGGCTGTGATTACCAGACCCTCGTGGCTGCTAAGCTTTATTGTAGAAATAAATAAAGATACATTTATACTGGTGAAATCGTATGCAAATCATCCAAGTAATCCTGACTGCAATAGAATAAACAACAGAATTCACGTTTCCCAAATTTTATAGTGAAGTATCATTCTGGTCCTCAAGTCTAGTTGAAGTGATATTTAGTGTCCAGTCTTCCTCTGACACCACACATTAATCCCTGTCCAGACTTCCCCAAATGACGAATCACATTAATAAAGTATCACTGCATGCCCTGTTCTTTGTATCTTTATCTCTCCCTGTCTCTCTGCTACAAACTAAAACTATGGAAACATATCTCATTGGGGATCTTCACATTTCTGACGTCCGAGGCAAGGATGGAAGTTTTGCAAGGTCGGAAGAAGCACAGTTCGACCCTTCTTATCACCTCTGGTCTAAACATGCTCTTGTACATATGCAGACTAAGTGGCACCTTTTATTCTAAGTTGCACACACGCAGAAACACAGAAAAGCCATGTTCCTGCTTTCATAAGCACATGATTCATACAAGGAATATATTAATACAAGGCACTTGATTCATATATTCTTAAGTCATTAACAGTGTTTGGAAATTATCTCCATCAAAATGTTTTTATTTTAATTTTTTTAAATTATTGCCAAGTATGTCTGTTTATTTATTCATACCTTGCAAACAAAAGGCACAACAAATCATAGTGCTATGACTGGCTATGAAAACAATTATTAGGCTAGACCTTAAATTCTATCATTTAAATTTATAAAACAAATGAGGAGGACAGAGGACAAAAAGTTTGGGGGGGGGGGGGGTCAGACACAATTTGCACAGAAAGGCCGCGTTCACACTCGACTTCTTTTTTTTAGAAAAAAGCGCTGCCTTCAGCGCCTTTTGAGCGCTTCAGCGCGATAATTCTGTAACCTTAACAACGTGAATCATACATTGTATATACTCTCCTGAGCAAGCTACAGTGGTAATAGCTAGCGAGCTGTTTAGCCCTTTACTAAGGGCTTTAACTACAACTCGTTAGCCCATATTGGCAGTCTTGCTTGCTCAGGAACGTTTAGCTTTGATAAGATCCCGCAATTATTCACGATTGTTTCAATTAACCACCACCAAAATAACACGGTTGATAATCGCTGTTTGAATTACTGCTACATGTCCTGTGATCACATACATATTGTTTTTGTCTCCAAATGCCATATCTTGGTGTCGTTCACCCATCCTGCAACTGCATAGTGATAGGCATCTGTACTCTTGAAATCTCCGGTTTATGGGGATGAATTATGTAAGATAAATGTAAATGTCGGGAAAAGAAAGTTGGGGCAGATGCTTTGCAAAAACACAGAGGAATTGCTAATCGCTAATGGCTAGTAGCATGCTAACATTAGATAGGTGGCTCATACACCTCGCAAATCCTCTTAGACGTATCTTTCAGTTACAATAATTGGGTTTTTATATTGAACAGTGTCTATTTCTCGGTAACTTTCTAAAAATCTAAGCAAAAAAAGGTCAAACTAAAAACTTTTTTTTAACTAAGGTAGTAGGTTACTAGGGAATGTACACGCGTACCTACTCTCCTCGTTCTGATTAGTCAGCTGTCAAAAAGGCGCTTGACGTCACCCAGCGCTTTTCTGAAAAGTTGAGAAAATTTAACTCAAAAAGGCGTCGGCGCTGCGCTTTTTTAGAAGTTTTTAAAAGGCGGCCGCTTTTTAAAAAGGCGTCCGCCTTTTGCCTTTTCCCATAGGGTTGCATGTAAAAAAGGCGCTGGCAGTCGAAAAAAATAAGACAAGTGTGAACGCGGCCAAAGGTGAGATTTTTACTGTCGGAATCTTTATCAGACAGTGTGTAAAAATCCCGCAAATAATAATAAGGTGCATCGGATGTAGTCGCTGAGTCCGCGTCTCTGTTTTTCACTTGTCATTTTTATGTGAGACCGAGAGCTGTTTAGGTGGTGGGCCGAAGCCTCGTATCTGTTCAACTTTGCAATTTAATTTACGAGGACCTGAATTTCTAAAGTTGGGATGATTATATAATTTCTAACGATAAACCAGTTGTTGCCAAACACAGTTGCCTACTAAATCAGTCGAACCAATAACACAATGTTATACTGGCGTAAGAAAATGATTAACCAATCAGATGCAGCCATATTGACACCTGTTTCACCGATTACTCAGCTGTTGACATCTTTCACTGCTGCCGCGACAGCTCCAACACATTGAAACGGAGACGTGTTGTAAGTAATCATTTGATCAGTATTAGGCCGTTTTAAAACATGTTTGTTTTCTAAACCGTCTTTTTCATACGTGAGTGATGGTGTAAATAGTTTTAGTTCGCTAACGAGCCGTAGTTTGTACTATATAGCCTTGCTTACTGTTAGCTATGCTATTTGTTAATACCTCATTTACCTTTTCTCTGGCAAGTTTAATCAACGTAATTCACCTCGTATGGAGTCGATGGTAGACTCATAAACCACGCAACACAAAACGTTATAGTCTAAGAAATGGAAAGGTAAGGGGAAAATGTGGATCTCCTGAGCACTGGGACCAGAGCCACAAGGCTAAGGTTGGTTAGTCCACAAAGAGATTAAAGGAACATAATGGAAAGAAAGGGGGGGGGGGGGGAAGCCACCCCTTCCTGGCAGCACTGCAATACCAGGGTAATGCCAAGGGGTGAGATCTCTCCCTAGGCCTCTTCTAAGATGTTATTATCACAATGTGTGCACTTGCACAGGTTGGTACATGGCAGCTCATACACTTTGCATGTACATTTTCCCCTGACACAGTTTTTCTTTTTTTGCAGGAGCAGTGAACTAGCTCAAGGATCGCCTCTGGAGCTGGTGGAAGTGACATCCAGTCCACCTCATAGAGCTCCCCAGCCATCTTCCAGCCATGATTGATTGGAGGAGGAATGTCTGGGTAACACTCCAGGCTCCTCCTGTGCACTGCAGCCAGCCAGGTTGCTTGCCCGCTGAATATGTTTGTGCAGAGAGTCCTGGTTTGGAGGCAAGTCTCGCTCAGAACATCGGCCCGACTTGGACATTGTAGCCCTGGCCTTATTAATGTCCTGAGAGGGCAGTCCATAGAGGTCACACGTCAATGTATTCTTTTTTTTTATTCAGTTTTTTGTAGGCTTTATTTTTCCAACACCATACAGAGCACTGACTATATCACACCCGGAAAATAGATGAAGACCTACAAGGGCGTCACACTTCTCCTGTCCAAGTTTTGATAGATCTGTTATTTGGGACTCTCTCCCCTTTGCAGTGTGGAAATACAGGTTTGCATTGATGGCTACAAAAAGACACTGCCAGAACAAAGACATCTGTGTCTGGGCTCTTAATCACAATGTTGGTCCAAGTTTTTGAGGCATGAGCGGCATGCAACAGCATCCTGGTGTCTGCCTCTTCTTGGATAGTTTCAAGCTCCTTGAGCTCTTGAATTTCTACGGTTGTATTCATCCGGATGGCATGGCATTTGCTGCCATGTGCCATGATGACTGTCACATTCCCAATTACACGGTCAAATTACAAATTACACATAAAGAACAGGGATAACAAAAAATAAGGACAAAAAACACCAAAACAATGGAAAAAAATATCTGGCATGTGAGGGAAAACATTTGAACACTGGACCACGTCTGCAAAGACTAATTGGCAATGTGACAGTCATCATTTAGGTCCTCCTAAATTAAATTGCAAAGTTGAACAGATACGAGGCTTCGGCCCATCACCTAGTTGTCTTGGACTACGTTGCTTGTTTGGTCTACATGTGTGTGCGATGAATCATGGGTTACGTATAGTGCGAAGTCGAGTTAGTTGATTTAGGTGAGGCTACATCGCGGAAATGTTACGGGCACTGAGCAACGACATGGTGCAAGCATTCGATTTAGACAGTGTCTAAGGAGAAGGAAAACATTACGTAACGTTTTAGCTAGACCTCAGATAATATGAACGTGTTCACCGTTCAAATTCATTATTTGTCATTAAGTTGCGTTCAGTTCATCGTTCTCATAAAAATGAACATGTTAACATGTCAACAGGGATGTGCACAGGAGGGGGCTAAGGTTGCTCGGGCAACTGCATGTTTGCCCTCCTCGACTGAAATTGCCCCTCTGAAGGAAATATATATTTTTTTATTACGGCTGCAGAACTTCATGTAGGCCTAGATAAAATAATCGCGGAATAAGCGTCCAAGGGACAAGGGCGTGGCGGCAGCGGTTAGTGAGAGTTTCAAGTGATATAGGCAAAATATGCGTCCAGGGGACGGGGGGCGTGGCGGCAGCGGTGACAAAAATTAACGTGTTGCCCCTTTTTTCCAGGGCAGAGCAACTGCCCTTCAAAATTCCTGTGCACGTCCCTGGTGTTCAATGAACGCGTTCTTTTGAACTCGTTCATGCACAACACGGTTCACTGCTATGTCAAAGCAGCACATTTTTCTCATTGGGGTTCTTCACTGCTATGTCAAAGCAGCACACTTTTCTCCAGACCATATATTTGGAGGGTATTAGGAGATGAACACAGCAGGCTTTTGGACAGGCAGTGGATAGGCTTCAGCATTAACCGCATGTTGACTGAACTGAAGTCACCAGCAATCAGCAATGCAGGACTGAATGTGTGACCTGGAGTATACAGAGAGAAAGAGAGAGAGAGAGAGAGAGAGAGAGAAAGAAGGAGAGAGAGATAGATAGACAATAAAACAATAAAATAAATCATACACACATGCAAATAAAACAAAAGATTAGAACTCACTGTGGAACAACTTTGCACTGATATTTAATTCCACAGGTGTTCAGCTGGTTTTGCAGAATGTTCAGTGATGCATCACTCTCACAGGTTTTCCTGGTGATAAAGTGACAGAAAAAAGTTACAATTACAGGAACATTCAGAGAGACATCATGTTATCAAAATACATATAGGTCAAGTACAATATGCTTTCCATACATTCCTCAGGAATGAAGGAACTCAGGTTTAACCGTCTGTATAATATAGCTTAAGACACTGTACAGGGAGAATGCAACAGTCCAAACTCCCAAACAAGTTATCCACACAGCACTCAAACACTGCCTGAAATGCTGTAGCAAAGGAACAGATACAGACACCAAATGAGGAAAAATACATGAAGAACTTACGTGTCTCCATCTTTGGTGACAAGCAAGACTGTCAAGCTGTTCATGATTGAGGAGTTGAAATGCTTGACTTCTACAGAAGCAAAAATGCTACAAAAGAGTAAAGTAAATGTTTAGCTACGAAAACATAAAGTCATAAGTCATTCAAACTGGAAGGTTTAGGTTTTAATGTAGTGTATTCATCATTATTTGTGGGTCATTCTAGGACCTTATACATGTGGAACATGTCAACTCACTCTGCCCCCTTGTCCATATAAACGATAGCCCTACCTTGCAAGATTCAGGTAATAGGAACTTATTTTACATGCTTGCCATTCACATGAAATGGGGCTCAAAGATGCAGTGTGGCAGAAATGGCATTTAGTATTCATAATTATGTTGTCGTTCAATATTGTGCTCCAGGGCAGAAACCTCACTTTTAAAGCAGGATGTTGGCAGATGTCACACACACACACACGGTTGTTTGTGTTCATAAGGCAAGTTTGTAGGCTGTTAGCGAGCTTGCTTGAAAGAAACCCTCCTTAATGCCTCCTTAAAATCCAATGACATTTGATGCATTTTTAATCCAACATCATCCTACTTGAATATCACATTAGTAATAAGAGTCCTGTAGAGTCTGTGTTGTCAAAATCACTAGACAGATCATAACAGATAGTAATAGGCCATTCATACTGCATACCTGTCTGGATCATAAGGCATTTCTATGGATCCATCCAGCATGACAAAGGCATCACCACATGCAGATGCTGCAAACTGTGGAGAACAAGCATGAGGTATTTTTCAGTACTGAACAACTCCACAGTATATATTGGCATTAAAGAACAGCATTTAATGGTGGCAACAGTCATATAGTTCTTGGACACAGCACACTGCAAGAAGGTCCCTTGGCTACATGTTACAGGATGTCATAAAATAATGCTGTTTTATACCACAGTATCAACCACAATGATGACACTGGGTTTATATCAGCGCCCAGGAGCAAGATTTAGAGCGCCTTCCTTAACTAGTCTGCCTTAAAGATCATGTAACCTTTCAAAAACCTTTAATATTTTCACAACTGCATACTTTCTATAAAATGTATTTCCTAACAAAATTATATTAATAGCGAGAGGACTATAGAACTATAGAAAAGCCTTTCCAGAAAGGGCTTAGAGAAGACTACCAGAGGGGTTTACTTTAATACAATGATTCTGGTCAGTTGATATTTACAGCATGTAGCTATGGAATGATTCAGTGCCTTGTTTGCTCAGCTGTGATGTAAGGTGTGGAAAGGACACTTTCACCCACACTGGAGAACAGGAACAAAGACCCTGTCAGACTACAGGCCAAAAGCACTCACTGCTGCTGAAGCTTGGATCCAGAATGAGCGCACAGGATTGTTCACACAATCTGACCAGCTTGGGCATCCTGTGGTAAAGATTTCTGAAAAAAGCAAACAAAAAGGACACACACACACACACACACACACACACACACACACACACACACACACACACACACACACAGTAAGACCTGTTCTACAACCTGTGTTGTTTTTGTTCAACAATTGTTAATAATAATAAATAATAACAATTTTAATGTTAATGTTAATGTACCTTGGCTCCCACTTTTGCCACACCAGTTGAGATCATCCAGGAGGTAGCCAAGTAGAAAGTCCTCGAGAGTCAAGTAAGAACTTCTCTTCGTGAAAGCATGGACTATTTCTTTAGTTTCGCTCCAGAACATCGTCTAATAAGAGGAATGTATCACATAATGCATATCCATTTATAAAAGTAAAAGTAATTAAATAAAAAACTATGATGCAAAAATGGTCTTTACCTTGTTACAGACTGGCTTTTCAGACACTGTGTGTATTAGGGAGTCATAAGCTTCTGGAGGGACATCACATGGATCCTTCCCCACAAATGCTTGCGTGAATGAATCCCAAATCTGGTCACAGTTCTTTTGACTGTAAACATGAACAATGCCCACTGTTCTCTTCAGTTTCAAATATCTCATCAAACAGGCTACAGTTAAGACTAACCATTTCCCCCACCACCAATATCTGGCTAGACAATTACTTCACCATGGCTGGAAATTTGTGTGAAAATGGTCCACATGTGAGCAACTTTAATATCTGTATGAACCTGCGTCCGAAACAATCATGTTCTACCACTACTACTACCACTACTACTACTACTAGACTACTAATAATAACAACAACAACAACAACAACGACAACAACAACAATAATAATAATAATGAAATACTACAACTGCTACAACTAAGAATAATACTACTATTAATAATATCATCATCACCACATAATCATCATCACAATCATTGTTGTACTTGAAGTTGTTACTGGGGTTTACAGTCACCATTTGCGTGCACGCATGCAATAAAGTCTTCTATTGTAATTACAATCTGTAACTCTATTCAGAATATCTAGCACAAGTCAGTGCAATGTCAAAGTCACATCTACTCCATCGGATCTGTAGTGGCGCTCTTCAAAATCTAAACCTAATAAATCCAAATTGCTTGTGTTCAACTTCCGGACACAAAGGGGAGCCTACACTACCTTGCCACAAATATTTTGTTAGCTTACATGTTACTAGTAAACCATTGCATCAGTATGTAAAATGTTGTAAGTCTGAGATCAAAGGGCAGGTTAAATGGTCATTATTACCTTGTTAGGCTGTTCTCTTTCAAATACGTTTCGCATCTGTTCATGATTGTTAACTTTAAATTGCCTTTAATACCAAAATAAATCCCAAGTGCAACAGCTAGAATAACTGTGACTATGGCTATTACCCCGATGACGATCTTGATGGTCTTAGAAACCATTATGGAATCCTGTATTACAAAGCAAGTCGACCGTTTCTGAAAATTCTCTTCCCTCTTCCCCTGACAACATATATAAGAGATAACTTGAGAAGGGACAAAGGTTGGCCTCTCGTTGGATTTTATATTAACGAGAGGATTGTGACCCTGGAGTACAGGCTGTCTGAGCTGTGGAATGTTATCTGTTGATGCAAGGTCAGTTTTGGTCAGAAGACAACTGGGTTATAGACCAGTTAACCAAAATGACAGTAGAACTATTATATTTTAGATTATTTAGAGATGGCCCATATATTTTCATTGCTTAGCATTTCCCCCAGTGTTATAAGGCATGCAATGAAAACAATTTGCAATGGCATATTTCTTTATTTAATAACCCAGTTTCATCAGCTTGCCAATTAATGTTCAATGTGATGTTTCATTAAAGGCTTGTTTATTTAAAAAATAATGCAAATTGGTGTAATGCATTTCAAGTAAGTAAATTAACTGTGTGTTTATGTGCGTCTTTTTGTTTGTGTGGACTATGCATGCATAAAAACATATACACAATCTCTACCATTACAGGCGAAGCACCCCAGATATACCTGTCAATGCCCAAGATGGATTTTTAAACTGACATCCACACAGCATAAACATGTCCTAAACCAGTGCTTTCCCTTGCAATCTCGATACGTGAATCAAATTTAATTGTCAATATTTTTCAACAATGTTTCAGGTTCAGGTTCATTTAACTAACAGGTCATTGTCTGTACAGGTCTAACGGAAGCCTCTGGTGTGGAGGATTTTGATCAGGTCCACAATGGATCCCTGTGTGCAAGACTGTTGGAAAAGTCAGGATCCTGCTCTGTTTCCCTTTTGTGTTTCCTGGGGCCTGTTCGTCGTAGGGTTGAAGCTAAGTTAATTCATTGGCCTTTTAGCCCGTTAAGATTAGCGAGCTGATTGAGAACAGCAAATATCGGTTCGTTAACGGCTGATCCTCATCCAAATCATGTGGTTAATTTCAACCAGGCTAAACTTATCATGGCATTTGTGCGTGCACGTCCTACTTCAAAAGGCAGGAAAGGTCGATCACCAAAACCATGATTTTCTAACGGTATAATGGTTCTAAACTCAAAGAAAAGAGCTCTTTTTTTCTCCGCTGGCGAGCAGGAGATGGACATGAACGCTTATGAAGAATACAAGATCATAATCATGGCAAAATTCAACACCGCCACCGCTGTGAGAGCAAGGTGTGTTGGGATGTTTATAGGGTGATATCTATGTATGAATACCTGACGGCAAGTGTCAACTGGTACAGAGGTTTCCTCTACCGGTTCGAATCTGCAAGGTTGCCAGTTCAAATCCCCTCACCTCCCCTCACCTCATTGTAGTTTTACATTTCCTTGTAAGTCGCTTTGAATAAAAGCGTCTGTTAAATGACTAAATGTATTAATAACAAATGCAATAAATTGAAGCAGTGCAAATAAATTGTCTGTATTTCTCTCTATTCTTATCATGAGCACCTTAATCATTTTCTACAATAATGATATGCTATGGTGTACTAATAACACTCATATAATTATGAGTGCTTTTTCTCCGCATCACCGACACTACAAAAATGTACCTCTCGCAAAAAAGCGCAAGACAGTCAATGTTCGACTGTGGTGTTTGCAATAAATGACTCGAGAAGGTCTTGTAAATTAATTATTCCTTGTCGGCTGAATCGGTAGCCGATTCAGCCGACAGAGAACTCATCATAATGGAATAATGGATCTTGGCGATCGCAAAGAACTCTCTCCCTAATCTAACTATCTTAATATCAGTCCTTGGTCAATGGGATCCCTCCTTTTTCCGGGGGTGTGGCAAGCTTATCCAGCTACACCTAAGTTAGCCTGCGCTGGAGCAGGTTAGTGCCAATTGATATGTTACTATGGTGATTTATCGAAAGTTGCTTCCACAAACCAAAAAGAGGGGCGTTTTTTATCTTAGCCTGGAAATTAGCTTTTTCCTGTTTGTTTATGTTGTCATGTGCTTGTTGTGTTTGTCTTGTCCGGCCATGTGTTTCCTGTCTTTGTCCTGAGACTCCGCCCCCACCTGCCCTCTGCCACTTCCTGGTTTTTACCCTCACCTGCTCCCAATCTTTACCCTGTTTGTTTCCCTGATTGGTTCCTCCTGTGTCTTGTTAATTCCCCTTGTTTAGTTCACCTGTGTCTTGTTGTCTACTTCCCCCTTTGTTATTTAAGTTCAGTCTGTCTTGTGTTTCTTGTCGGTTCGTCAGTTTTTGTTCGGTGAGAGATTCTGTCTTGTTTAGCTGAGTGCTTCCATGTATCCTTTCTCTACCGTGCTTCTGTGTCTTGATGATTTTTGCCCTGCCTGGTTTTGGACTCCTGAGTTTCTGTGTGTTTTGGACTTCTTAGTTTTTTGCCTTGGATCTTCTGTGCTTTAACCTTTTTGAATAAATCCTGAATTTTATCCCTGCATTTGGTCTGCGATTGGGTCTCTGCCTTCCGAACCGTGACAATTAGTCTGCTTAATTCATCAGTGCTGTCCAAAACCTTCGCCATTCATAGTAGAAATAAACTTTTCTCAGACACATAACAAGTCCAATGTGTGTAAACTGGATTGTTCACACATTCAGAACATTCAGGGGGGTATTCGTCGTAGCTCGCTAAACGGTTTAGCGAGCTAATTTTCAGGCTAAGATAAAAAACGCCCCTCTTTTTGGTTCGTGGAAGCAACTTTTGATAAATCACCATAGTTACATATCGATTAGCACTAACCTGCTCCAGGGCAGGCTAACTTAAGTGTAGCTGGATAAGCTTGCCACACCCCCGGAAAAAGGAGGGATCCCATTGACCAAGGACTGATATTAGAGTTAGATTAGCGGAGGGAGAGAGTTCTTTGCGATCGCCAAGATCCATTCTTGTATGAGCGCTACCGATTCAGCCGACAAGGAATCATTAATTTACAAGACCTTCTCGAGTCATTTATTGCAAACACCACATTGACTGTCTTGCGCTTTTTTGCGAGTGGTACATTTTTGTAGTGTCGGTGATGCGGAGAACAAAGCACTCATAATTATATGAGTGTTATTAGTACACCATAGCATATCATTATTGTAGAAAATGATTACGGTGGACTCATGATAAGAATAGAGAGAAATACAGACAATTTATTTTCACTGCTTCAATTTATTTTATTTGTTATTAATACATTTAGTCATTTAACAGACGCTTTTATTCAAAACGACTTCCAAGGGAATGTAAAACTACATCGAGGAAGGAGGTGAGGGGATTTGAACTAGCAACCATGCAGATTCAAACCGGTAGAGGTAACCTCTGTACCAGCTGACACTTGCTGTCAGGTATTCATACATAGATATCACCCTATAAACATCCCAACACACCTTGCTCTCACAGCGGTGGTGGTGTTGAATTTTGCCATGATTATGGTCTTGTATTCTTCATAAGCGTTCATGTTCATCTCCTACTCGCCAGCGGAGAAAAAAAGAGCCCTTTTCTTTGAGTTTAGAACCATTATACCGTTAGAAAATCATGGTTTTGGTGATCGACCTTTCCTGCCTTTTGAAGTAGGACGTGCACGCACAAATGCCATGATAAGTTTAGCCTGCTTGAAATTAACCACATGATTAGGATGCGGGTCAGCCGTTAACGAACCGATATTTGCTGTTCTCAATCAGCTCGCTAATCTTAATTAACGGGCTAAAAGGCCAATTGATTAACTTAGCTTCAATCCAACGACGAACGTACCCCAGGACAGACACTGAAATTGAATCCAGATAAACAACAACAACAACAAAAAGAAGAATGTGTTTTCCCCACAGAGTTTAATAACCAAGGCATGCCAGAATACAACTGTAGCCAGGGATTAAACCGGGCCGCACCCAGATAAATGAAAATATTTTTCATACCCACAGGGAAGTGTGGAATGTACCCCCTGGATGTGTACTCTGTCTGTCTCACTTAGACCTGAACCATTAGCATCTGAACCCCTTCCTCCAGATAGCCTCCTTCCTGCTATCAACAACCCCCCCCCTCCCCATCACACTTTGTCCTCTGTTCTCACCCCCCCTCAGAAGATCTACTCCCCCACAGGTGACCCCCCCCCCCTTTCAAGAAAAATTGAAAATAATAAAAGAAACTTAACATTAAAACATCTTTTACTGATAGAGTGAATTCTGCTTATAAATGCATTGTGCACATGACAACATAACAATTCTCTGTGCAAACCAAATATTGACCTTGTATTAGTGTGTAGATTGACAGTAGAGTGACATGGTGACAGTTACCTTGTCACAAGGCAGCGTTTGTGGAGTTGCTCAGAACATGCGTTGGTACACAGTGTCATAGTGACACTTATAGAGTTGAATTTAACACCATTTCAGAGTGTATTTGGTCCTACTCCAAATTGGTGTAAAACTAGTGTTAAGAATTAAGAATTAACACTGGTGTACACTGAATACTGTCGATAACATTCAACACTACAACCAAAATAACGATAGTGTTACGATCACTCTTAATGGTGTTGATGAATAACTCTCGACTCCAACAAGGGTTACATTCCTATGCTAATTAACACTATATTGAGTCATTCTAATTCAACACCAGGGAATGACTGAAAGGTGATGGTAAAACGTGGATGACTTCAGTTGATAAACATGACAAATCAACAGAATGCATTTAACAACTTTATTTATCAAAAAGGGTTAGGGTAAGCTCATTAGCAAATACAACTTAAAACACATGTTTCATATTGGATTTTAAAAGGGTGACAACAATACAAACCCCACTGAGTGACAGATATTGGAGAGGTACTCAGTAATGTATAGCTATAATCCAACAGAATAAGAAAGACAACTCAAATAGTTATTTGTACAAGGTGGTTCAAACTGATGCTAGTTACTGGTTATGCCAGGACTGATGATTGCATTTCAGTTTCAATTATTTCTGAGTTACAAATTAGTGACTTTGATTACCAGTCCCTTGTGGCTGCTAAACTTTATTGTAGAAATTAATAAAGATAATTCCATATTGGTGAAATCTTATGCAAATCATTCTTTTGTAGTAATCCTAACTGAAATAGAATAGACAACAAACAACACGTCTTAAAGTAAAGTATCATTCTGGTCCTCAAGTCTAGTTGAAGTGATATTTAGTATACAGTCTTCCTCTGACACCACACATTAATCCCTGTCCTGACTTCCCCAAATGACGAATCACATTCATAAAGGTATCACTACCCTGTTCTTTGTATCTTTATCTCTCCCTGTCTCTCTGCTACAAACTAAAACTATGGAAAGATATCTCATTGGGGTTCTTCACTGCTGTCAAAGCAGCACACTTTTATCATTGGGGTTCTTCACTGCTGTCAAAGCAGCACACTTTTCTCATTTGGGTTCTTTACTGCTATGTCAAAGCAACACACTTTTCTCCCGAACATATATTTTGAGGATATTAGGAAATGAACACATCAGGCTTTTGGATAGGCAGTGGAAAGGCTTTTGCGTGACTGAACTGAAGTCACCACTAAACAATGCAGGACTGAAGTTGTGACCTGGAGTAATCAGAGAGAGAGAGAGAGAGAGAGAGAAATCAAACAAACAAAACAATAAAACAATCCTACACACTTGCAAATAAAACAAAAGATTTGAACTCACTGGGTAACATCTTTGCACCGATATGTAATTCCACTTTTGAGCTGGCTTTCCAGAACTTTCAGTGATGCATCATTCTTACAGTTTGTCCTTGTCCTAAAGTGACATATGTAGTTACAATTAAAGGGACATTCAGAAAGAGATAATTTTGTCAAAATACATATAGGTCAAATACAATATGCTTTCCATTCATTCCTCTGGAATTAATGAACTGAGGTCTAACTTTCTGCATGATATAGCTTAAGACACTGTACAGGGAGAATATAACAGTACAAACTTCCACACAAGTTATCCACACAGCACTCAAACACTGTAGCAAAGGGACAGATACAGACACCAAATGAGGAAAAACTTACGCGTCTCCTTCTTTGGTAACGAGTATGACGGTCAATCTATTCAACTTCTGCGAGTTAAAATTCTTGACTTCTACAGAAGCAAAAATGCTACAAAAGAGTAAATAAAATGTTTTGCTACGAAAACAGTCATAAGTCATTTAAACTGGAAGGTTTTGTAGTTTAGGTTTTAATGTCGTGTATTCATCAGTATTTGTGGGTCATTCTAGGACCTTATACATGTGGAACATGTCTACTCACCCTGCCCCCTTGTCCATATAAAAGAGAGCCCTACCTTGCAAGACTCAGGTAAAAAGAGCTTAGTTTACATACTTGCCATTCAAATGAAACAGGGCTTAAAGATGTGGCAGAAATGGCATTTGGTATTTATGTTTTCATTCAATATCGTGCTCCAGGTCAGAAACCCCTCTTTTACAGCAGCATGTTGGCAGATGTCACAAATTTGTCACATGTGTCGCTGCCTTTATCAGTGCCAGTGGAGCTGTTGATGGTGTTCATAGGGCAAGTCTGTAGGCTGTTAGCTAGCCTGCTCACTAATTTAAGGCAACGCCCCCCCCCCCCCCCTCCTTAATGCCTCTTTAAAGTCCAATAACATCATCCTAATTGAATATCACATTAGTAATACGTGTCCTGTACATTCCATATTGTCAACAGCAATAGACAGATTATAACTGGCCATTCATACTGCATACCTTGATCGATTATAAGGCGAATCCATGGCTCCATTCAGCATGACAAAGGCATCACCACATGCAGATGCTGCAAACTGTGGAGAACAAGCATGAGGTTGTTTCAGTACTGAACAATTCCACAGTATATATTGGCATGAAATAACAGCATTTAATGCTGACAAAGGCCATAGAGTTCTTGGACACAGCACAGCATGGGTCACTTGACTGCATGTACAGGATGTCATAAAATAATGCTGTTTATGTAACCTTTCAAAAGAAGTTCTGTAAGGTTTTTCTTTTTTCAGAAATGCATACTTTCTATAAAAATGTATTTCCAAACAAAGTTCTATTGCTAGCGAGAGGACTGTAGAAAAGCCTTTCCAGAAAGAGCTTAGAGAAGACTACCAGAGGGGTTTACTTTAATACAACGATTCTGGTCAGTTGATATCTATGACATGTAGATATGGAATGATTCAGTGCTTTGTTTGCTCAGCTGTGATGTAAGGTGTGGAAAGGACACTTTCACCCACACTGGAGAACAGGAACAAAGACCCTGTCAGACTACAGGCCAAAAGCACTCACTGCTGCTGAAGATCGCTCCCAGAATGACTTATATGGCCTGTCATGGCATCCTTTGGTAAAGATTTCTGAAAAAAAAGCAAGCAAAAAGGATAGCAACACACACACACACACACACGGCCAGTAAGACCTGTTTTACAACCTGTGTTTTTTTAGTTCAACAATTGTTGATAATAATTAGAGCTGTGAAAAATAACGCGTTATGATTAAATTACAGGAATAATGCGTTATTTTTTTTTGCGCAATTAACTCATGCGCAGAATGAACTTCCAATATACCCACAATTCCACCCAATCTGCACTAGTCGCCGTTTCTAATGCAGTCAGACGGCAGCTGCTATCCAAACAAACAACATGGATAATTCTGATGAACCTGAGGACTTTCTGGATGGGAAGTTCGTGTTCCAAAAAAACAAAGATGGAACATTCAATAAAACCAAAGTGATATGTACACTCTGCGGGAAGACGTTATCGTTTCACCGTAGCAAATGCGTTGGTCGGCGAGTTCAAGTGGAATGCGCCAAACCACCCTCACTTAACAACGTAGGCCTCTGACTAAATCTGCCTGTGACAAGTTGACTAGCACTGTTGCCAAAGGGATTGCAAAAAGCTGTAGACCGATTAATATTGTTGAGGACGAGGGGTTTACCGAAGTTTTGCGAGCATCAAAGCACCGCAAAGACGCACAATGACAAAAATCTACGAGCTGTATGAAGCTGAAAAGAAAAAAAAGGAAAATGACTTGGCTGCTACGAAACATGTGGCGCTGACAGGGGATCACTGGACCTCTGTGAGTAAGGATAACTACCTGGGTGTAACTGCACATCTAATCACCAACGAATGGAAGGTAAAGTCGTTTACACTAACGTGCATGAAAACAGAAGAGCGCCACTTTGCAGAGGCATGTGCAGAACAGTTCCAAACTGTTGCAAGCAATTGGGCAATTGAAGACAAAACGACCACTAGGGCCTTTAGAGGCATTAGATGGTGTCGTGGTGTGGTTAATGGTTGTTTGACAAAAAAGAGAAACATTTTCAACCATCCTATAAAAACAATGGCTAAGAAGCCCAAATAATTTCTGTTTGATTTAAAAAGAAAAGAAAAATGTTTTATTCAACCATACAATGGCTAAGAAGCCCAAATTCTGTTTAGGATGAAGATTATATTAATGTTCCATATGGAATAGCAAAGGTAACTGCTAAAGAACTGCTGAGATGCAGCACCATTGTTTTTTTTTTATGAATAAAAAAATAAAACATGTTAAATGTATATATCCGTTCTCACAAAAATATACAGAGAAAATTGGTAATATGTGATTAATCATGATTAATCCACAGAAACCTGTGATTAATTTGATTAAAATTTGTAATCATTTCACAGGCCTAATAATCCTAAATAATAAACAAAACACGTTAATGTAATGTACCTTGGCTCTCCGGTTCGCCACACCATTTAACCTTTTTGCCAAACCAAGTGATATCATTCAGGAGGAAGGCAGGTAGAGTGTCCTCTTGAGTCAGGTAAGAACATTTCTCTGCGTAATCATGGGCTGTTTTTTCAGTTTTGCTCCAGAACATCCTCTAATAAAAGGAATGTAGCAAATAATGCATATTCATTCATACACGTAAAAGTAATGAAATTAAAAACTATGATGGAAAACAAAAAATGTCTTTCTTTACCCTGTTACATGCAGGCTCTTTGGACACTTGGGACACTGTGTGTATTAGGGAGTTATAATTTTCTGGAAAGACATCAAATGGATCCTTTCCCACAAATGCTTGCGTGAATGAATCCCAAATCTTCTCACAGTCATTTTGACTGAAACATGAAGAATGCCCGTTATTCTCTTCAGTTTCAAATATTTCATCAAAAAGGCTACAGTTAAGTAGACTAACCATTTCCCCCACAACCAATATCTGGCTAGACAATTACTTCACCATGGCGGCACATTGGTGTGAAAATGGTCCAAAGCACAGGTTATCCCTTTCACATTCTCATGCAGTTTGTACACATACACTCACATGTAGCCAACAGGAGTGCATCATTTAAAACACCCAGCAGTAGGTTACAACTGGATTCACCCATTGCTGGATTAACTAATTGCTTCCTATTAGATGGGTTGCCTTCCATCTGTCCATTTGCTCTTCAAGATCAATTCAGAAATAATTTGCAATGAAAATGACATAAGGATTTCATGCACATTTGAGCAACTTTAATATCTTCATGAACATGGGTCTGAAACAATCAGTTACTACCACAATACTACCAGTACCTACACTACCTTGCCACAAATGTTTTGTTAGCTTACATGTTAGTAGTAAACCATTTAATTAGTATGTAAAATGTTGCAAGACTGTGATCAAAGGGCAGTTAAAATGGTCATTATTACCTCGTTAGGCCGTTCTTTTTCAAATACCGTTCACATTTGTTCATGATTCTTGCCTTAAGATTGCATCTAATACCAAAATAAATCCCAAGTGCAACAGCTAGAATAACTGTGACTATGGCTACTACCCCGATGACGATCTTGATGGTCTTAGAAACCATTATGGAATCCTGTATTACAAAGCAAGTCGACCGTTTCTGAAAATTCTCTTCCTCTGACAACATATATAAGAGATAACTTGAGAAGGGACAAAGGCTGGCCTCTCGTTTTATATTTACGAGAGGATTGTGACCCTGGAGTACAGGTTGTCTGCTACAGTGTAATGTTATCTGTTGATGCAAGGTCAGTTTTGGTCAGAACTGGCTTATAGATCATTCAACCAAAATGACAGTAGAACTATTATACTCTAGATTATTGTGACGGTCGTGGTGCAACCGCACATGAACTGCACACTCCTGCCCCATATTTGCAACCACTAGCGCACCCAAACAGACATGGTTTGCACACACACGCACACACAAACACTCATACCACTGATTACAATTGGATACACCTCATGGAGACCGCTAATTGCCTAGACTGGCAGAGGGGTCATGAAAAATGGTCTGGGCCAGACCACCTGGATAAAGTGGTTGGTTTTACAAACCTTTCAGACATTATTTTATTACATAGTTATCTCTTTGTTTTTTAATTTGAAGAAATGCTATGTTCGTGTCTTGGGTCTGTCTTGTCATTGTGTATTGTTTAGTGTTTGTGTCTACCCCCCGTGTGTAAAAACGGTGCTGGCCGGCAGGTGTATATATGTTCATTGTTCAGTCTTGTTCGGGGAGTCAAGTCTTGTCAGGTATGTGCATTTATGTGGACTGCTGATTTCTGTCCTCTACCCCATTTAGAGGCTTAGCAGGTATTTTTAATAGAGCTTGGTACTGCTGCATATTGTCCTCTACCCCATTTAGAGGCTGAGCAGGTGATATTCCTGAAGACTGCTGCTTTTTGTCCTCTGCCTATTGAGAGGCTTAGCAGTTCTCCAGAATATTTGGAAGGATAATAAAACCTTATATTTGAACCCTCACTCTGTCTCTGAGCTTTTCGGGCCAAACCCAAATTTTTTATGGCAACCGAGGCTCGGTCCTTCACAATTATTCAGAGTATATTTGGGCTTCATCTGGATGGCCCATATATTTTCATTGATAAGCATTTCTCCCAGTGTTGTAAGACATGCAATGAAAACAATTTGCAATGGCATATTTCTTTATTTAACAACCCGGTTTCATCAGAACATGCCAATTAGTGTTCAATGTGATATGTTTCATAAAAGGTTTGTTTATTACAAAAATTATTCATAACAACAAATTATAGCATACAAATTGATGTCATGCATTTCAAGTAAGAAAATGAACTGAGTGTTTATGTGCGTCTTTCTGTTTGTGTCCACTATACATAAATAAAAACATTTACACAATCTCTACCATTACAGGCGAAGCACCCCAGATATACCTATCAATGCCCAAGACGGACTTTTAAACTGACATCCACACAATATAAACTAGTGATGTTACAAATGAACCCGAGGCTTCGGAGCTTATGTCGCGAAAGTGAAGCATTTGCAGACCGAAGCGCGTATCGAGGCTTGTATCGTTTTGCCGAAATGACGTCACTGGTGAACATTGACATAGTTTTCTGTTTCATTGCTCTACTTACCCTTGTAATAGTAACCTTACGAGCACACTGTATACCCACTAAGCTGTTCTACAATACTTGAATACTCTCTCCCCACCTCATCTACTATCAATTTTGTATCATGTTTGTATCATGTTTTGTTTGTATGTATTCTTCTTCTGTATCTCTTCCCCTCCACCAGGCCAGTCCAAGCAGAGGGGCCTTGACCTGTGAGCCGAGGTTCTGCTCAAGGTTTCTTCCTATTAACAGGGAGTTTTGCCTTGACCCTGTCACCATTGTGCTTGCTCCAGGGGGGGTCATGCCCTGGGCTCTGTAAAGTGCCTTCAGACAATTTCATTTTTTGGCGCTATATGAATAAAATTGAATTGCATTTTTAAGGAAAAGCCTGAAAATCAGTGTAACTTTAAGGAACATCAGTACCAAACTATGGAATCAGATTCACAAATAATGTCACACGATTTACATACATATTTTGAGTTTCAAAAATAAATGTCACACTGTTGCATTTATTTACAGATGAATATGCATTTACAAACCGCTTGCCATTTGTGAACTTTGCTGCATTTGTGTGGATTTATTAGAAAAAACTTAAAACCAGAAAAATGTATCCCCAGGTTAGCTTTCAAGGACTTTTTATGGACATTCTCAATGACGCATGCAGCGGTTTCTTCAGGTGATCAATATTCTCCTAACCCTTGTTTTGACTGCTGTCTACTGTTGTTCCATTCATATTCCTGTATTGATGTTCCCTTGCCGCTGCTCAACTTGTTTTGTTGGTTTGGTGGTGGATAATAGAACAAGCCTTTGAAATACAACACACTGTTAAGGATTAACCAACCTTTTTGGCTTCTGACGTCTTACAAAAAGCAATGTCTAGTCGAGGTCACATTTCAGATGTTGTTAACAGCTTGACCAAATAGTGTTTTTTTCCATCTAAACATCTTGCATGGTATCATTTCAATTCATGTTCAAATGATCCAATATCTCACAAAAAAAATCTTGTCTTGCTTATACATTATTACTTATTACATGAAGCTCCATTTTAAAACTATGTTGAACTTATTTAGTAAGTTGCACAATAAAGACACCTTTATGAAAGCTTCAATTTGAGCTAAACCCATTATGAGTCTGTTTGCTGGAAATGTCACTCATCTATATGTCAGGTGACTTCTATCTTGGAGCTTTTACCGCATATCTCATGTACATGTCATGTCTTCTCATTGTAATAATCTAGGTGTTTATATGTCATTCGAATTGACAGTTCATAAGTACTTTACTACATATAGTTTTCTAAGGCAGTTTATTTTTCATAACTTACAATTCTCACGATAGAGAATCTATGACATAAGCTAAGGAGATGACACTGAGCAGTCATGTTTCATACTGGATTTAAAAAGTGTGAGAAGAAGATAAATCTAATACAACAATACAAACTCCAGAGAGTGACTGATATTGGAGAAGTACTCAGTAATGTACAGCTATAATCCAACAGAATAAGAAAGACAACTCAAATAGTTATTTGTACAAGGTGCTTAAAACTGATGTTAGTTACTGGTTATGCCAGGACTGATCGTTGCATTTCAGTTTAAATTATTTCCGAGGTACAAATTAGTGGCTCTGATTACCAGACCCTTGTGGCTGCTAAGCTTTATTGTAGAAATAAATAAAGATACATTTATACTGGTGAAATCGTATGCAAATCATCCAAGTAATCCTGACTGCAATAGAATAAACAACAGAATTCACGTTTCCCAAGTTTTATAGTGAAGTATCATTCTGGTCCTTAAGTCTAGTTGAAGTGATATTTAGTATACAGTCTTCCTCTGACACCACACATTAATCCCTGTCCTGACTTCCCCAAATGACGAATCACATTAATAAAGTATCACTGCATGCCCTGTTCTTTGTATCTTTATCTCTCCCTGTCTCTCTGCTACAAACTAAAACTATGGAAACATATCTCATTGGGGATCTTCACATTTCTGACGTCCGAGGCAAGGATGGAAGTTTTGCAAGGTCGGAAGAAGCACAGTTCGACCCTTCTTATCACCTCTGGTCTAAACATGCTCTTGCACATATGCAGACTAAGTGGCACCTATTATTCTAAGTTGCACACACGCAGAAACACAGAAAAGCCATGTTCCTGCTTTCATAAGCACATGATTCATACAAGGAATATATTAATACAAGAAACTTGATTCATATATTCTTAAGTCATTAACAGTGTTTGGAAATTATCTCCATCAAAATGTTTTTTTTTTTTTTTTTTTTAATTATTGCCAAGTATGTCTGTTTATTTATTCATACCTTGCAAACAAAAGGCACAACAAATCATAGTGCTATGACTGGCTATGAAAACAATTATTAGGCTAGACCTTAAATTCTATCATTTAAATTTATAAAACAAATGAGGAGGACAGAGGACAAAAAGTTTGGGGGGGGGGGGGGGGGGGGGGGGGGTCAGCGCAGGAGGACACAATTTGCACAGAAAGGCCGCGTTCACACTCGACTTCTTTTTTTAGAAAAAAGCGCTGCCTTCAGCGCCTTTTAAGTGCCTTTTGAGCGCTTCAGCGCGATAATTCTGTAACCTTAACAACGGGAATCATACATTGTATATACTCTCCTGAGCAAGCTGAAATGGTAATAGCTAGCAAGCTGTTTAGCCCTTTACTAAGCGCTTTAGCTACAACTCGTTAGCCCATATTGGCACTCTTGCTTGCTCAAGAACGTTTAACTTTGATAAGATCCAGCAATTATTCACGATTGTTTCAATTAACCACCACCAAAATAACACGGTTGATAATCGCTGTTTGAAATACTGCTGTTTGAATTACTGCTACATGTCCTGTGATCACATACATATTGTTTTTGTCTCCAAATGCCATATCTTGGTGTCGTTCACCCATCCTGCAACTGCATATTGATAGGCATCTGTACTCTTGAAATCTCTGGTTTATGGGGATGGATAAATATAAATGTCGGGAAAAGAAAGTTGGGGCAGATGCTATTGCTAATCGCTAACGGCTAGTAGCATGCTAACATTAGATAGGTGGCTCATACACCTCGCATATCCTCTTACAATAATGTTTTTTTTATATTGAACAGTGTCTATTTCTCGGTAACTTTCTAAAAATCTAAGAAAAAAAAGGTAAAACTAAAAATTTGTAGGTACAAATACGATGATCTACGGAGTTTGGTCCGCCATTTTTTTTTAACTAAGGTAGTAGGTTACAAGGGAATGTACACGCGTACCTACTCTCCTCGTTCTGATTGGTCATCTGTCAAAAAGGCGCTTGACGTTTCCCAGCGCTTTTCTGAAAAGTTGAGAAAATTTAACTCAAAAAGGCGTCGGGCGCTGCGCTTTTTTTGAAGTTTTTAAAAGGTGGCCGCTGGCAGTCGAAAAAATAAGTCAAGTGTGAACGTGGCCAAAGGTGAGATTTTTACTGTCGGAATCTTTATCAGACAGTGTGTAAAAATCCCGCAAATAATAATAAGGTGCATCGGATGTAGTCGCTGAGTCCGCGTCTCTGCTTTTCACTTGTCATTTTTATGTGAGACCGAGAGCTGTTTAGGTGGTGGGCCGAAGCCTCGTATCTGTTCAACTTTGCAATTTAATTTACGAGGACCTGAATTTCTAAAGTTGGGATGATTATATAATTTCTAACGATAAACCAGTTGTTGCCAAACACAGTTGCCTACTAAATCAGTCGAACCAATAACACAATGTTATACTGGCGTAAGAAAATGATTAACCAATCAGATGCAGCCATATTGACACCTGTTTCACCGATTACTCAGCTGTTGACATCTTTCACTGCTGCCGCGACAGCTCCAACACATTGAAACGGAGACGTGTTGTAAGTAATCATTTGATCAGTATTAGGCCGTTTTAAAACATGTTTGTTTTCTAAACCGTCTTTTTCATACGTGAGTGATGGTGTAAATAGTTGTAGTTCGCTAACGAGCCGTAGTTTGTACTATATAGCCTTGCTTACTGTTAGCTATGCTATTTGTTAATACCTCATTTACCTTTTCTCTGGCAAGTTTAATCAACGTAATTCACCTCGTATGGAGTCGATGGTAGACTCATAAACCACGCAACACAAAACGTTATAGTCTAAGAAATGGAAAGGTAAGGGGAAAATGTGGATCTCCTGAGCACTGGGACCAGAGCCACAAGGCTAAGGTTGGTTAGTCCACAAAGAGATTAAAGGAACATAATGGAAAGAAAGGGGGGGGGGGGGAAGCCACCCCTTCCTGGCAGCACTGCAATACCAGGGTAATGCCAAGGGGTGAGATCTCTCCCTAGGCCTCTTCTAAGATGTTATTATCACAATGTGTGCACTTGCACAGGTTGGTACATGGCAGCTCATACACTTTGCATGTACATTTTCCCCTGACACAGTTTTTCTTTTTTTGCAGGAGCAGTGAACTAGCTCAAGGATCGCCTCTGGAGCTGGTGGAAGTGACATCCAGTCCACCTCATAGAGCTCCCCAGCCATCTTCCAGCCATGATTGATTGGAGGAGGAATGTCTGGGTAACACTCCAGGCTCCTCCTGTGCACTGCAGCCAGCCAGGTTGCTTGCCCGCTGAATATGTTTGTGCAGAGAGTCCTGGTTTGGAGGCAAGTCTCGCTCAGAACATCGGCCCGACTTGGACATTGTAGCCCTGGCCTTAATAATGTCCTGAGAGGGCAGTCCATAGAGGTCACACGTCAATGTATTCTTTTTTTTTATTCAGTTTTTTGTAGGCTTTATTTTTCTAACACCATACAGAGCACTGACTATATCACACCCGGAAAATAGATGAAGACCTACAAGGGCGTCAGACTTCTCCTGTCCAAGTTATGATAGATCTGTTATTTGGGATTCTCTCCCCTTTGCAGTGTGGAAATACAGGTTTGCATTGATGGCTACAAAAAGACACTGCCAGAACAAAGACATCTGTGTCTGGGCTCTTCATCACAATGTTGGTCCAAGAGGCATGAGCGGCATGCAACAGCATCCTGGTGTCTGCCTCTTCTTGGATAGTTTCAAGCTCCTTGAGCTCTTGAATTTCTACGGTTGTATTCATCCGGATGGCATGGCATTTGCTGCCATGTGCCATGATGACTGTCACATTCCCAATTACACGGTCAAATTACAAATTACACATAAAGAACAGGGATAACAAAAAATAAGGACAAAAAACACCAAAACAATGGAAAAAAATATCTGGCATGTGAGGGAAAACAATGAAAATTTGCAAAATGATGCATTTGAACACTGGACCACGTCTGCAAAGACTAATTGGCAATGTGACAGTCATCATGGCACAAGGCAGCAAATGCCATGCCATCTGGATGAAGACACAGATGTCTTTGTACTGGCACTGTCTTTTTGTAGCCACATCAATGCGAACCTGTATTTCCTCACTGCAAAGGGGAGAGAGTCCCAAATAACAGATCTATCAAAACTGCACAGACATCTTGGACAGGAGAAGTGTGACTCCATCCATTTTGCGGGTGTGATACAGTCAGTGCTCTGTATGGTGTTGGAAAAATAAAGCATACAAAAAACTGAATTAAAAAAAAGAATACATTGACGTGTGACCTCTATGGACTGCCCTCTCAGGACATTAATAAGGCCAGGGCTACAATGTCCAAGTCGGGCCGATGTTCTGGGCGAGACTTGTCTCCAAACCAGGACTCTCTGCACAAACATATTCAGCGGGCAAGCAACCTGGCTGCAGTGCACAGGAGGAGCCTGGAGTGTTACCCAGACATTCCTCCTCCAATCAATCATGGCTGGAAGATGGCTGGGGAGCTTAGAACCTTAGAAATTCAGGTTCTCGTAAATTAAATTGCAAAGTTGAACAGATACGAGGCTTCGGCCCACCACCTAGTTGTCCTGGAATACGTTGCTTGTTTGGTCTACATGTGTGTGCGATGAATCATGGGTAACGTATAGTGCAAAGTCGAGTTAGTTGGTTTAGGTGAGGCTACATCGCAGAAATTTTACGGGCACTGAGCAACGACATGGTGCAAGCATTCGATTTAGACAGTGTCTCTCCTTAGGAGAAGGAAAACATTACTTAACGTTTTAGCTAGACCTCAGATAATATGAACGTGTTCACCGTTCAAATTCATTATTTGTCATTAAGTTGCGTTCAGTTCATTGTTCTCATAAAAATGAACGTGTTCAACAGGGACGTGCACAGGAGGGGGCTAAGGTTGCTCGGGCAACTGCCCGTTTTCCCTCCTCGACTGAAGTTGCCCCTCCGAAGGAAATATATTTTTTATTACGGCTGCAGAACTTCATGTAGGCCTAGATAAAATAATCGCGGAATAAGCGTCCAAGGGACAAGGGCGTGGCGGCGGCGGTTAGTGAGAGTTTCAAGTGATATAGGCAAAATATGCGTCCAGGGGACGGGGGGCGTGGCGGCAGCGGTGACAGAAATTAACGTGTTGCCCCTTTTTTCCAGGGCAGAGCAACTGCCCTTCAAAATTCCTGTGCACGTCCCTGGTGTTCAATGAACGCGTTCTTTTGAACTCGTTCATGCACAACACGGTTCACTGCTATGTCAAAGCAGCACATTTTTCTCATTGGGGTTCTTCACTGCTATGTCAAAGCAGCACACTTTTCTCCAGACCATATATTTGGAGGGTATTAGGAGATGAACACAGCAGGCTTTTGGACAGGCAGTGGATAGGCTTCAGCATTAACCGCATGTTGACTGAACTGAAGTCACCAGCAATCAGCAATGCAGGACTGAATGTGTGACCTGGAGTATACAGAGAGAAAGAGAGAGAGAGAGAAAGAGAGAGAAAGAAGGAGAGAGAGATAGATAGACAATAAAACAATAAAATAAATCATACACACATGCAAATAAAACAAAAGATTAGAACTCACTGTGGAACAACTTTGCACTGATATTTAATTCCACAGGTGTTCAGCTGGTTTTGCAGAATGTTCAGTGATGCATCACTCTCACAGGTTTTCCTGGTGATAAAGTGACAGAAAAAAGTTACAATTACAGGAACATTCAGAGAGACATCATGTTATCAAAATACATATAGGTCAAGTACAATATGCTTTCCATACATTCCTCAGGAATGAAGGAACTCAGGTTTAACATTCTGTATAATATAGCTTAAGACACTGTACAGGGAGAATGCAACAGTCCAAACTCCCAAACAAGTTATCCACACAGCACTCAAACACTGCCTGAAATGCTGTAGCAAAGGAACAGATACAGACACCAAATGAGGAAAAATACATGAAGAACTTACGTGTCTCCATCTTTGGTGACAAGCAAGACTGTCAAGCTGTTCATGATTGAGGAGTTGAAATGCTTGACTTCTACAGAAGCAAAAATGCTACAAAAGAGTAAAGTAAATGTTTAGCTACGAAAACATAAAGTCATAAGTCATTCAAACTGGAAGGTTTAGGTTTTAATGTAGTGTATTCATCATTATTTGTGGGTCATTCTAGGACCTTATACATGTGGAACATGTCAACTCACTCTGCCCCCTTGTCCATATAAACGATAGCCCTACCTTGCAAGATTCAGGTAATAGGAACGTATTTTACATGCTTGCCATTCACATGAAATGGGGCTTAAAGATGCAGTCTGGCAGAAATGGCATTTAGTATTCATAATTATGTTGTCGTTCAATATTGTGCTCCAGGGCAGAAACCTCACTTTTAAAGCAGGATGTTGGCAGATGTCACACACACACACACACGGTTGTTTGTGTTCATAAGGCAAGTTTGTAGGCTGTTAGCGAGCTTGCTTGAAAGAAACCCTCCTTAATGCCTCCTTAAAATCCAATGACATTTGATGCATTTTTAATCCAACATCATCCTACTTGAATATCACATTAGTAATAAGAGTCCTGTAGAGTCTGTGTTGTCAAAATCACTAGACAGATAATAACAGATAGTAATAGGCCATTCATACTGCATACCTGTCTGGATCATAAGGCATTTCTATGGATCCATCCAGCATGACAAAGGCATCACCACATGCAGATGCTGCAAACTGTGGAGAACAAGCATGAGGTATTTTTCAGTACTGAACAACTCCACAGTATATATTGGCATTAAAGAACAGCATTTAATGGTGGCAACAGTCATGTAGTTCTTGGACACAGCACACTGCAAGAAGGTCCCTTGGCTACATGTTACAGGATGTCATAAAATAATGCTGTTTTATACCACAGTATCAACCACAATGATGACACTGGGTTTATATCAGCGCCCAGGAGCAAGATTTAGAGCGCCTTCCTTAACTAGTCTGCCTTAAAGATCATGTAACCTTTCAAAAACCTTTAATATTTTCACAACTGCATACTTTCTATAAAATGTATTTCCTAACAAAATTATATTAATAGCGAGAGGACTATAGAAAAGCCTTTCCAGAAAGGGCTTAGAGAAGACTACCTGATTCTGGTCAGATGCTATATACAGCATGTAGCTATGGAATGATTCAGTGCCTTGTTTGCTCAGCTGTGATGTAAGGTGTGGAAAGGACACTCTCACCCACACTGGAGAACAGGAACAAAGACCCTGTCAGACTACAGGCCAAAAGCACTCACTGCTGCTGAAGATCGGATCCAGAATGAGCGCACAGGATTGTTCAAACAATCTGACCAGCTTGGGCATCCTGTGGTAAAGATTTCTGAAAAAAGCAGACAAAAAGGATAGCAACACACACACACGCGCGCGCGCGCGCGCGCACACGTGCCCACACACACACACACACACACACACACACACACACACACACACACACACACACACACACACACACACACACACACACACACACACACACACACACACACACACACACACACACACACACACAAATTCACAACCACACACACACGCACGCACGCAACACACACACATACACACACACACACACACACACACACACACACACAGAGTAAGACCTGTTCTACAACATGTGTTGTTTTTGTTCAACAATTGTTAATAATAATAAATAATAACAATTTTAATGTTAATGTTAATGTACCTTGGCTCCCACTTTTGCCACACCAGTTGAGATCATCCAGGAGGAAGCCAAGTAGAAAGTCCTCGAGAGTCAAGTATGAACTTCTCTTCGTGAAAGCATGAACTATTTCTTTAGTTTCGCTCCAGAACATCGTCTAATAAGAGGAATGTAGCACATAATGCATATCCATTCATAAAAGTAAAAGTAATGAAATAAAAAACTATGATGCAAAAATGGTCTTTACCTTGTTACAGACTGGCTTTTCAGACACTGTGTGTATTAGGGAGTCATAAGCTTCTGGAGGGACATCACATGGATCCTTCCCCACAAATGCTTGCGTGAATGAATCCCAAATCTGGTCACAGTTCTTTTGACTGTAAACATGAACAATGCCCACTGTTCTCTTCAGTTTCAAATATCTCATCAAACAGGCTACAGTTAAGACTAACCATTTCCCCCACGACCAATATCTGGCTAGACAATTACTTCACCATGGCTGGAAATTTGTGTGAAAATGGTCCACATGTGAGCAACTTTAATATCTGTATGAACCTGCGTCCGAAACAATCATGTTCTACCACTACTACTACCACTACTACTACTACTAGACTACTAATAATAACAACAACAACAACAACGACAACAACAACAACAATAATAATAATAATGAAATACCACAACTGCTACAACTAAGAATAATACTACTATTAATAATATCATCATCACCACATAATCATCATCACAATCATTGTTGTACTTGAAGTTGTTACTGGGGTTTACAGTCACCATTTGCGTGCACGCATGCAATAAAGTCTTCTATTGTAATTACAATCTGTAACTCTATTCAGAATATCTAGCACAAGTCAGTGCAATGTCAAAGTCACATCTACTCCATCGGATCTGTAGTGGCGCTCTTCAAAATCTAAACCTAATAAATCCAAATTGCTTGTGTTCAACTTCCGGACACAAAGGGGAGCCTACACTACCTTGCCACAAATGTTTTGTTAGCTTACATGTTAGTAGTAAACCATTGCATCAGTATGTAAAATGTTGTAAGTCTGAGATCAAAGGGCAGGTTAAATGGTCATTATTACCTTGTTAGGCTGTTCTCTTTCAAATACGTTTCGCATCTGTTCATGATTGTTAACTTTAAATTGCCTTTAATACCAAAATAAATCCCAAGTGCAACAGCTAGAATAACTGTGACTATGGCTATTACCCCGATGACGATCTTGATGGTCTTAGAAACCATTATGGAATCCTGTATTACAAAGCAAGTCGACCGTTTCTGAAAATTCTCTTCCCTCTTCCCCTGACAACATATATAAGAGATAACTTGAGAAGGGACAAAGGTTGGCCTCTCGTTGGATTTTATATTAACGAGAGGATTGTGACCCTGGAGTACAGGCTGTCTGAGTACAGTGGAATGTTATCTGTTGATGCAAGGTCAGTTTTGGTCAGAAGACAACTGGGTTATAGACCAGTTAACCAAAATGACAGTAGAACTATTATATTTTAGATTATTTAGAGATGGCCCATATATTTTCATTGCTTAGCATTTCGCCCAGTGTTATAAGGCATGCAATGAAAACAATTTGCAATGGCATATTTCTTTATTTAATAACCCAGTTTCAGCTTGCCAATTAATGTGCAATGTGATGTTTCATTAAAGGCTTGTTTATTTAAAAAATTATTCACAACAACACATGCAAATTGATGTAATGCATTTCAAGTAAGTAAATGAACTGAGTGTTTATGTGCGTCTTTCTGTTTGTGTGCACTATGCATGCATAAAAACATATACACAATCTCTACCATTACAGGCGAAGCACCCCATATATACCTGTCAATGCCCAAGATGGACTTTTAAACTGACATCCACACAGCATAAACATGTCCTAAACCAGTGCTTTCCCTTGCATTCTCAATAGGTGATTCAAACTTAATCGTCAATATTTTTTCAATGTTTCAATACCAGTCAAGTTAATGCAGGTCTTCTGAGTCAAGGCAACTATAAACAAAGATCCTCAATCGATCAATTCATTTATTTATAATTTTATTATACCCAACTAATGTGTAGCTGTGACATGTATTTGACTCATTTTCATTGCTGTGGAATATCACAGAACTGGCCTCTTCCTGTTCAAGAGGCTGTCTGAACAGGTGAGGCAGGAGTATTGTTTGGGGTTCTTCATACATTGGAGAATCATTAGAGTCCTGGAAAGGGAAGAAACAGATTCGGATCAATGATCTGGCTATTTATCTCCACCACAACACTAAGAGGCAAAACATCTCAGTCCATGTTTAAGAAAACCATATACTAACAGGTCATTGTCTGTACAGGTCCAATGGAAGCCTCTGGTGTGGAGGATTTTGATCAGATCCACAATGGATCCCTGTGTGCAAGACTCTCTGGTGGAAAAGCAAAACCATTAGTCTGCTTAATTAATCATTGCTGCCCAAAACCTCCGCCATTCATAGAAGAGAGAACATTGTCCCAGACACAGAACAAGTCCAATGTGTATGTAAAGCTACATAACATGTCAATCAACCTATTTATCCTGTTCATTGATAAAGACCAAACAGAGTCCAGTTCCATCCCACTGTTTGATTGGTGTTGTTAAGAGTCTTACATGTATGGTCCCTCTAGGTTGGTCACCACCTTGATGTTCACATGAGTCACCATTCTGGGGTTCAGACTGTCGAGTTCCACACCCCCAAACATGCTGAGAGGCAAGAGGGAAGATTATATATTATAAGCACATACGTTTGTAAAGTCTACACAAGAGGAAAGATTATATGTTATAAGCTCATACGTTTGTAAAGTCTACACAATATGGAAAGATTATATGTTATAAGCACATACGTTTGTAAAGTCTACACAATATGGAAAGAATATTAACCAGACTAACCTATCCTGAATTACCTTTTCCTGTTGAATGCATCTTTAAGGGATCCATTGAGTATTACAGTGATGTTGCCACAAGCAGCTTCTGCAAACTGTTTAACACAAAACAGACTCGCTTAGTTGGATATATTTTTAAATGGCACTAAACAATGCCTAAAATCTCACAACTCACGTTTTGTGATGCCTTTTTCCAGAGAGAATAAACTGGATGGTTCACACATTCAGACCATTCAGGACAGGCACTGAAATTGAATCCTGAAAAACAACAACAAAAAGAAGAATACTTTCCCCACACAGAGTTTAATAACCAAGGCATGCCTGAACACAACTGAAAATGTACCCAGGGATTAAACCGGGCCGCACCCAGATAAATGAAAAGATGTTTTTATGCCCACAGGGAGGTGTGGAATGTACCTCTATCTCTCTCCTCCATCCCACACCAGATGAGGTCATTGAACATGTAACCCACCAGAGTGTCCTCCAAGGTCCAGAAACGACGTGTTGCAGCAGAGTAGCTGTGTACCAGATCGTGCGTCTTACTCCAGAACAGCAGCTGGAGACACACACAAACAAGAGAATGTGGTGGAACCACTGACAAGACTCAACACGTGAATGTCACATTCATACAACTTCAAAAAAGATGTGGAAAAAAATGAAGAATAGAAAATGAAGAATAGAAAATAATAAAACTAACTCAACATTAAAACAACTTTTACTGGTGTGAATTCGAGTGAATTCTGCTCATAATTGCATTGTGCCCATGACATCATAACAATCCCCTGTGCTAACCACATATTGACCTTGTATCAGTGTGTAGATTGACACTCTCATGGTGAGAGTTACCTTGTCACAAGGCAGCGTTTGTGGAGTTGCTTGGAACATGCGTTTGTAGTCTTTTACACGCACACTACAGGGCGTTCTTCTCACCACTGCCTCTTCAAACTCTCTCCAGATTCCCTCACAGTTATATCTAAGAACAAATGACAGACAACCAAACAGTATACACAGGCTATGGGATACATATGAAAATCAGTTTCTATGTTTTTAGTGCCGTCAGAAAAGAACAGGGAAAAGCAATGTTATCTTAACCCAGGATCTTTACAGTAATGATCACAGACACCAGAGAGCCTCTATTCATTATCTCTTGGTTTCTGTTTCCATCTGCAGAGGGCACAGTATAAATATTGGATGTCAGTCATGAATACCATTCAGATTATCTCTCAACTTGAATTCTGTTATTATTGATGTATTTTGAGAGTGATAGATGTAGATATTTTATACACACTACAGATCAAAAGTTTGGAATCACTCAGAAATGGCTTTGTTTTTGAAATACCATCCATTTTTTTTTAAATTAAAATAACATTAAATTGAGTTGAAATACTGTACAGTGCAGATACTGTGTGTTGTAAATGACTACTTCAGCTGATTTTAAATGGAATATCTTCATGACTGGCTCTAACCAAGCAGTGGGAGGCCACAGTGGACAACTACAGGAAAATAAAATGCGGACCTTTAGAAACAAATGTGCCACAGGTCCTCAGCTGACAGCTATTAAATAGTACCCACAAACCCCAAGTCTTATCTTCAACGGCAAAGAAGGAATGCTGGCCTTCTGGGCACAATTTCAAAGAAAAAGCCATATCCGTGTCTGGCCAATGACATGAAAAGACTAAACGAAATCAGATGCTGGGGGGGAGATGGTTGACAGAATGTTATGGACAAACAAATCTAAGTTGAGGTGCTTAAATCACAGAGAGACTTTGTGAGGCGCAGATGAAAATCTGCTGGAGAGGAGCTGGGCACCATCTGTCAAGCAGTAGAGGGGGTGTGATGGTCAGTGGGTTATTTGGTGCTAGTGACCATGATTTTTGGTAATGATTTATTTTGGAGTAGTGTCTGCTATTTGCAAATTGGGGTAAGTGTCTGAAGTATAAATACATATTCTTCCTCTTTTTAAAGAAAGGCCATGATCCTCTCACATTATCCTTCCATATCCTACCTGGAACTGGGACTGATTAAAGTAATATAATTGTAGCACCGTCCAATGACAATGTGCTTCAAGTTGGGTGTGGTGCCCAACTCTGCATTCAGTTCCCCCAAGAGGAAAAGTACAATGACTAGTCCTGAAACACAGATACACATGAAGACTGAGAATATAAAATTGATATATATATATATATATATATATATATATATATATATATATATAATATAAAATGCAGTTTCTGTATGAACATTAGAATCTTCAAATGTAAAGAGTAAACTCACCTAATGTCATGATGGACTGATGGTTAAATTGTAAGGGTGTTGTCTCCACCCAATGGTCCAACTCAGAATAGCAACCCCATGAAGACTGAGAATATTAAATTGAAAAAGCAGTTCCTGTATGAGTGTTTGTGTTTATGTATATGAGATAGATAGATAGATAGATAGCTACAGAGAGAGAGAGAGAGAGAGAGAGGAGACAAGACAAAGAGAGAAGACAAAGGACACAGGCGCATGTCAGTGTGTAACTGACCAGATTAGTATCAGGAGGTACTGTTTTGGTGTAACTCCACATGTTATTAAATGAATCAGAAACAGGAATGCACACTACAGTATGCTTAGTCAGTTACCCCCCCATACTCACACTCGCACATACTGTTACATCAGTCAAATAGATGATCCCAGATCAGATTCTCAAAGTACATACAGTAGGTTGACCCCTTGTAAAACAAATATAGCTACCACTTTACTTTTGTATGAACTTATCATTAAAACAGTATTTAGGGAATAATCCAGTTTCTTACCCTACAGATATGTGTTGAAATCAGAAACAAAACGTCACCCACTCTTCCATGATGACAGTTAGCAGTCATTCATGATGGTGAACACCTCAGCATTCTGACAGAAATGGAAGCCGTCTCGTCCATAGCTCCACCGATTGTTTCATCTGATGGAGTTGTGGACATCAAACCCTCTTGAAGCAGCAAACTAGATACTACCTTACAGCTGGCTAGGAATAGCACAGAGAGAGAGAGATAGACATACAAAGCATGTGCCACCATGCACACACCCAAACATTCTCTCTCTCACACACACACAGACTCAAACAAAGAGCCTCCTGTCACTAATTCCAGGTTCACATGATTCTAATTTGATGTAACCAAGTTACTAAGACACAAACGGAAGAGCTCCGTCTTGCTGGAGATGAGATGCCATTTTAGCGTTTTGTTGGTGGGCACCCTTACTTTTGATTAAAACAAAATGTTGAAGATACTCCGCTTGGAATCCTAATCAATAATAGCTCAATCAATGTCAATTGTGAAGTTGAATGCCTCTGGGCACAGTTCTTAACAAGTTGTATTTGAGACTGTTGTAGACAAGATGACCAAAGTATGAGTGAGCGGGTGATTATATGTTGACATAGAAAAGACCATCTCCAATGGGTGGGTTACATATGACTTCGGTCAATCCTTTTCAACCAAGTGAAGAGCTCCAATCTCATAGTATGGGAGCAAAGACACAATGGCTGAATGGGAACGAAAGAGCACAGAGCTCTTCACACTGCACTTATTTCCAGATATAATGTACTGCTGGGAGCGATCTATTCCTGATCAGGTACCAGATCAGTTTGTTGCATGCTTCTGCATTGATGTGAAGGAGGCACTGTAAATATTCTCACCATAGGTATGATGTGTGTCAGATTGATTCAGAAACCCATATCCATTAGACATGATGAATTCTTTCATATTTGCACATGATATTATATATATAATATACATTGAATGAATATATATAAAGAGGAAAATGAGAATAAATCTGGCAACTGCTTCAAGACCCCATGATGAGAACATATAAAGAGAATAACAAAGACGCCCTCTACTGGTGAAAGAACAGAATGTATAACAAAACTTGGTTACTTAATTTTCATACTTGAAGTAGCCCATGTAGTTGATTTCCTCATCATACATCAAAGTTTTATTGTTTGTATCAGATCTTTAGCCCAGTCTAAATGACCCTTGGATTAGGTGTGGATTCACTGAAGCAGACTAACTGTATTTACCACTGAAGCAGACTAACTGTATTTACCACTGAAGCAGACTAACTGTATTTACCACTGAAGCAGACTAACTGTATTTACCACTGAAGCAGACTAACTGTATTTACCAATGAAGCAGACTAACTGTATTTACCAATGAAGCAGACTAACTGTATTTACCACTGAAGCAGACTAACTGTATTTACCACTGAAGCAGACTAACTGTATTTACCAATGAAGCAGACTAACTGTATTTGCCAATGAAGCAGACTAACTGTATTAACCACTGAAGCAGACTAACTGTATTTACCACTGAAGCAGACTAACTGTATTTACCACTGAAGCAGACTAACTGTATTTACCAATGAAGCAGACTAACTGTATTTACCACTGAAGCAGACTAACTGTATTTACCACTGAAGCAGACTAACTGTATTTACCACTGAAGCAGACTAACTGTATTTGCCACTGTAAGAACTCTTGCACTGTGACCCATAGAGCCCACTCACATTGTTAAAATAGTTGTGCTATACACTTAAACCGTTACATGGAAGGATTTCTTCCTAAAACTTCAACAAATACTCACACCAGAAACGATGAATGGACAAGCAGGATGGATAGATAATGGACTAGACAGATCAGATCATTTAAGAGAATAGTACATTGCTTATTGCATCCTGCTTAAAATGGAGAATGCAGAATTTCAATTCATTAATGAAACATGTGTCCCCATTATACCATACCGTATCATATCATTTTATTTGCTCTAAACATATTTTCTACTCATTGATTTTAAACAGAAAACATGAAACCAGAAAACAGAAGCAACACAACATACATTATTATACACCAGCTGTTCCTGTTCATTTCAATGCATCTTAATGGATCTAAAATGGTCTACTTGGCTCATTGTATTCAAAAAGAAAATATGAAACAACCACTTAACAGAAGCAATACAAAATTATTCCTTTAAACCAGAAATGTTGTTAACTGCTAACTTGTGCGAATATTAAATTTAATCTAGGGGAATTAAACATATATTTTCATATCTAAAAATTACATTTTATGCTACTTTATGAAGAAGGGGAATTCTATTAGATAACGTATAAAAAGTCAAAATTCTTGCATTGAATACAGAAATATACCCACTTTGGTGGTCTGTTGTGATCCAAAAAAAAGGGGGGTGGGGTGGTAGGTTAAGTATGGCTGCAGAGGAAGCAATAACCTACAAGAGAGCAAAGGACATTACATTTTCTCAGAGTTTGCAGGAGCCTTCGTACGTGACAGCCATGATAACCACTCTGCCTCCCAGTGACTGTGAGACGACCTCGCTGCACATAACACATGAGATGTCTTCTGTCAAACTCCTGACTCTGCCCGACTGTGCCCAAAGTTTATCCATTGACTCTGTCTAAATGGATTTTGCCCAAGGCCAAATGTGGGACTTTGTCTTTCCCCAAAAAGCCCCCCATGTCCGTGAAAGCTGAAGCCTAACCTCTGTCCAAATCTCTGTGCGAAATCAGACGAAATGGCTCTCCCTGGAGTTGCCCTTGAACAGTACCACGGTCCAATGTGACAGGCATCTGCGTAGGTAACATAGTGCACAATGAACAATGTACATAGATACAATGCAGAAACTAATATATGTACATAAACATTTTAAGAAGGTCCTTTCTACATTCCAGCCAACAAATAGTGATGAGAGGCTCGTTTACCCAAAGCTGCTATGCTACATAAAATCTAAACTCAGCAAAGATGTGAACAGCTGTAAAGAGTGTTTTAAAAGAAGTGTAGAAAATAGAAAAGAGAGGATTATGTTGTTTGCAGCGATGGCAGCCAATCTCGTAAGAAGTCTTTGAAGCTCCTCTGAGGTAAGTGACACTTTGGTCATCTGTGGATTCCCTAACAATGGTGACCTTATAGCAACCATCTTAGCAACAGTGACACTTTCAACACGCACAGACTTACCTTCTTTGGACACTTTCAACATGCACAGACTTACCTTCTTTGGATCCTTCTTGTACAATATGATCTCTCTTTACTGAAAAAAACATCCCTCTGTTAATAATCACCATTGGGAAATAGAAATGTGTCAATGTTTTTTTTTTTTTTAAACACCCACCGATTTCTGATATGTTCTGTAACTTCTTACTCAAAACATCCTCTGTTGTGTATTGATATCGATTTAAATTTGTCCCCTCAGGGCATCCGTAATGCCCCTCTGTTAACCTGCATAGAATGCTGGGTATCATTGTCCTATCAAAACGTTCATTAAACAACGCACGTTATTTCTGTCACGATCTCCTGTCCGATCATTGTTGTATCAGTATTAGAGTGTGCTATACAACATCCTCCATTTTTCTTCTTCAGTTCAGTGAGCCAAGACTGGACCCTCTCAAAAGAAACTTGGATTAATAGCTATCCCAGGTACATCTTACAATACTGAATGACTATACACAGACACAGACAACTAGAGAGAGAGAGAGAGATTAGATTCTCACTGCCAAGGACTCCATAACTTGTTTTAACTCCATGAGAAGATTGTTGTGTCTTCTGTAGCTCTTTCTATACAAGAAATGTGACTAATAATTACAATAATGTGACTAATAATTACAATAATGATTGTGGCGGCGGGTATTGACATACCCTGACAATTTCATAGTTTTAAGTGTTGTAGGCTGAATATCTGCATAGGGGGAGGGGGCGTGGCGGCGGCGGTTAGTGACATACCCTGACAATTTCACAGTTTTAAGTGTTGTAGGCTGAATATCTGCGCAGGGGGAGGGGGCGTGGCGGTGGTTACAAACATGGGGTACGGGACTGTAAAATGTTTGGGAACCACTGCCTTACGCCACTGACTAGGGCCCGTCATAATAGCCTGCACCTGGGCCCATCGTAACTACGTTACGCCACTGTATTGTCTACATTTGAGTCTTTATCTCCCTTATTTATACTTCCATCCATTAGTATCTGCATAATCATTGGATTTCCAGTCATAAATCCTGTAACATGAGTGCAGAACATTTAACCTAATAATTTCTCACTTTGTTTTCCTTGGAGCTGTTTGTGTGTCAGAAGGGCGTGACCTGCTGTAACTTGTACCACCAGCAGGCTGCACTAGAAAATGAAAATGAATGTCTGTGATGCAACTACTAAATAAATAAATAAGTAAATGTTAGGTGAAAATTCACTCAAGTTACCTCAGGACTCCGGAGTTGCATATAAGTATACGTATTAAACAACAACAACAAGCTTGTCGGGCTCACCCATGTCATGCCAGGCCAGAGAGAGACACGGGCTCACTCCCAGACTGCAGCAGACGAACAAGAAGCAATATTAAAAATATTACACAAGGTTTATATAGATAGAAGTTAGCGTTCTCTGACGCCCAAACACTTTGTCAGCAGGGATAACCATGTGGTGGGTCTCTGACATCCAAGGGCATCTTACTATGCTTCCTGCCATGCAAGGATGTCAGTTTTACACAAGGTCGAAAGAAGCACAGTTCGAGCCTTCTTATCAACTCTGACCCAAACATGCTCTTGCACATATGCAGACTAAGTGGCACCTAATAATCTAAGTTAGACACACACAGAAACACAGAAAAGCCATATTCCTGCTTACATAAACACGTGATTTATACAAGGTAATTATTAATACAAGGCACTTGATTAATATATTCCTAAGTCATTAACAGTGTTTCGAAATTATCTCCGTCAGTAACAGTCCAGACAGTAAGTACACAAAATAGCACAACATAAGTGTATGTAACCAAAACCAGTAAGTTCAAGTTTGAAGTTTATTGTGATATACTTGCAAAAATATAACAATGCATTTAAATAGAAAGTTAAATAAGAAATATAAAATTACGTTTAAGTCTTTAGTGCAAAGATATAAAGAGACTACATGATATAAACAAGTGTTAAAACTAGTGTAAACATAGTAAAAAAACACAGTCAACTGTAAACACAGCAAAAGAGGGGTGTGGGGTTCGAATCATGTGTACGTCATCTGTTACTGTAGTGTGATATGTTGTGTGGGGAAGTGCGAGTGTTCAGTAGTTCACAGCAGTTCAGTAGCCTGATGACTTTCAGGTAAAGACGGTCTCTGAACATGCTGGTATGGGTCTGAATGCTCTCTACCTGCCTGAACCGGCTGGTCCGAATGCTCTCTACCTACCTACTGCCTGAGTGTCCCCCATTACTCAAGGGGTTTGGGGAATATAACCAGTAGTCCAGGTTACTCAAACAAGCATGAGAACAAATGCAGGATGGTAAGGCCGAGGTAAAAGTAGATCAAGTTGGCCTAACGATAGAAAATAGCGATTTTGAGCAGAATAACTTTTAACGCAAAAGTAAAATACAAAAGACAACAAAAGAAAGTAGCCTCAACATGTATCCTAGAAGGGCAAAAGGTGTAGGCTACATGAGAAATGACTCCTTGTAGCTGTCAAGCGTACGGATGAGACTAATTTCTGTAACCCACACCTTGACTTGATACAGCTCCATCATCCATAATATGGATATTATGGAATGCAGTGTGCGCATGTGTGAGTTACTATGCTAAGCTAACACAACAGCTAACTAGCAAACCTATCCTCGTAGATATTTCTCAGGTAAGATGCCAACGTTATACGATTACACCAATATGAACGGCAGATGTCAGGTCCCGACTCCTGTACTTGCTGGAGATTCGTTACGCAATAACTTATCTTAGCGTTAACTAACGTTACCTTAAGATAGCAAACCTTATCTATGAGGTTAACCTAAATAGCCAGCATTCATTGCATAGTTAACGTTAGCTAGCGATAGCTAACCCCGATTTAAGCCTGCTGCAGGGTGTCTAAGAAATATGACTGAAGCGTCTACCAGCTAGCTGGATACTTGTCCTACGTGCTTTCACAATACACTACCTTGTGAACTCACTTGATATTAAGAGAAGTGACAAAAGCAGTTGGTCTGGAAGCCTGCGTGCCGTACGCCGCTACGTCTTCAACATCGGAAGTATCACTTGTTCAATTACGAGTCAGGATGAGACGAATGTGAAAAGCTAGGAATCTGTCACCAGAATTCCAAACTTTTATGGCTATGTAGGCCTTATTCCCCAAATGGCAGATCGTGAACTACAACTTAAGTACTAGCTAACAATTGTTACAGTTGGCAAGTACTCGTGTATGCAGATGTCACGGATCCACAAGGCACTGTTATGAAGGAAGCAGTCCTTTAGCTTGCCTACGTGTGATAAGGATAATCAAGCCGTATTGATTGTGTGGGTGTTTTGTCACGTTCAGAAGTAAAACTTCTTGCGTAGAAGTTGAGTCAACATTTCATCTTTCATTCTTGTTACTTGTAAATTAAGATGTTGCCAAATCCACACGTGCGGGCCCTTCAGAGAGTTCGAACAAGTTCAGTGGTGGAAATTGTATTCAGTAACCTAATCCAAATATCACAACATTAAAGTAATGTAACTTGATTACTTTCCGTTACTTTTGGATTACCTCAATACCAAATGTGCAAATGAAGATAACAGAAAAGAGACATCAATAGCCTTATCCACTGTATATTGGTGGTTTTCTTAATTTTGATGTCTGTGATGGATATAAATGCTGAAAAACATTGGTCCAACCTTGAAGACACTGACATGTACTGCTCAGAAACTGTGCAACTAAATGGTCACATGCATTTCATGAAGTGGTTGTGGTATCCACAAACCCCTCCTATAAGGGCACACACCAGCTTTTTCAGATGACATACTTTCTGCATTTGTGCAGTAGTAGTGCTATATAGATAAACATCTGGTGTGGGCATCCTACTTATTACTGAGGAAATTAACTTAGTATGCTACAAATATCAGAATGTACTATATTGTCATAGCTATGTGTTAGACTAGCTCTTTTTATGTGCCACTGTATTGATTGGAATGCCAGGCTATCCTTTTTGGGCCCAAATGCAGCATTTTACAGAGATATTTTATTCAGTCCCAACACTCTCTCACTGTCAACAGTTTTTTTTACAAACAAATACCTTGCATCATTTTACACTTTTTGCCCAATCCCCTTTGCAATATAGCATGGGCCTGCTGGGCGGAAATGTGAAGTAGTTCAGTTCAGTTTGTTGCCCTGAAGGGAAATGGGGCGTGTGGTTGTGGTTTTTTTTGCTGTGTGCATGTCACGCCAGCGCTGAACTCTGCTCCTGCCACGCTCCCTTCGACTTCAACTCACGCAATTCCGTCTCATTCACAATCACCGCAGTACTAATCACGCACACCTGTCACCTCTCTACTTAAACCCTTCACTCCCCTCACTTCGTGTCTGACTTCGCATCATCATAAGATGGCTTTCACTTAAGCGTATTCTGTAAGTCAACAGCACAATGAGGAAACTAAGTTTTCAGAATTAAACCTGCCCTCTGCTCAGTGTTTTTTTAAAGACAAATCTGCTTGTCATTATGAAAATTCAGCCTACAGACCTACATTGAAAGTGCACAACACCACAGTTTATAAAGCATAGGCTAGTAAAAAATAAAATCCACACAGATTTAGAACATCCACAGTATTTTTAATGAATCAAGTGTCCACTTTCTGAACTGTCAAAGGGAAGAAATGCTTAAAGTAAATACTGACAGTAGGCCTACGGGACCTACAGAGTAGTATAGTATAGTAGTATAGTTTAAATATGCTGTTTGAATATTGTTTAAAGTAACATTATGTAACAATTCAACCTTAAAATAACAGCTTGGAAAAAATTGTGCCGCTACAATTACTTTTAATATGGAGAATGGCCTCTCCGCCATTGCCATCGGGGGTCTGTAGGGAAATTACTGCGCTATGTAGGATTTCTGGAGCCACCCGGTCCTGGGCAGAAGTTTGCTTTGTGGCACTAGTCACTATCGGAACAGCTTTTACTCGTTGGTGAGAGCTGAAAGACACATTTGGATACAAGTTCGATTCAGAGCTAGCCATCTTTCTGCTGGATTAGTAAGTCGTTTATTTGCTGTCCTGCTTTGTCTTGTCTTGCACTTGCTTGATGTTTGACTGTGTTAGCAAAGTTGTTGACTCGCTAGTTTGTCATAAACGAGGAAAGCAAATTTCAACAGGTTTCGCTAGGTTTAGCCGCTAGGGGGAACTCCAAGCCAAAAACTCTGTTTAAGTGATAGTCGCGGTAAAGGTGCGCATTTAACGTACAGGTAAGCCAAACTTGCTTTGTTAATAAACAAATGTCACTCAGTCACACATCACACTGAAACTTCAATTAACTGCCACGAACATATTTCGGTCAGGGGTTTGTGTTTTATCCAAACACGATCATTCCAGTTATCAAAGTCCCCCTTTTTCATTACGTTAGTAGGCAAGCAATACTAACAGGTTAGCTAACCAACTTTAACCTTAGCTAACTGGATGTCTGTGTAGACGTTAGCAGTGTTGGTCTTGCCTGTAAATGCTTCATGAAATTTGACGTGGAGTCCTTGGACAACGACAGTATTTTCACCGTGGGGAGCCATAAGGTGCACTGTACTGTTATGTTCTTCCCACTTTCAGCTTTGAGGACAAAATAGTGACGATATTTCCAGCCAGAGAAAGCATTTTTTGAACTCGAGGTCATCAAATGGACTTGTAGTTTTCTCTGTTGTCTTCTCGTGACGTTTTGTAAAGTGCCCATGTGGATGATAGTATAATGTTCTGCAATTTAAAATCTATTTTTAATCCTGTTAATAATCCAAATTTTTCTGTAATCTAATTACGTCTTTTTTTTGTAACTGTACCGGAAAACAGTTACCCTTTTTTGTATCCTTATTACATAACGCCATTCCATGTATTCCGTTACTCCCCAAGCCTGAACAAATATTTATTTATAATGATATTTATTAAATAATGTATTTATTGAAAAGCACCTCAGGGAAGTACGTGCAATCTATGCCACCAGTTTTTGGAACTCTTAACATACCTTTTTTTTTTTTTTTTTAAGCTATTTGTACTTTTGCTGTATTTTGTTGTTGTGTTATATTTTGTCCCCCGTCGGCTAAACAGCTGCAGCGCTCCAAGTTTCGTTGTATGCAAAAACAATGACAATAAAGGCTTTTCTATTATATTCTGTTGCTATACATCTGCTACCAGCAAACAGACTACAAGGCACTCAGCTTCATGCATAACCAGTTTCGTACAGTGAGCAGAAGCTAACCCTAGCTATATTTGTCAGGGATTGCAAGTGTTCTCACAATTGCAGGTGTTCTCTATCAAAATGAATTTGAGGATGGTACTAAAACTAGTTGCCTATAAAACCGTACCTCGAAAAGTGTCAAATTGTTGCATAGTGTTACTTTAACACCTCCTGGTTCCAAAGAAAAAAATAAATCCCTGTTCAGAAATGAATGGGTTTAGACTCTAGCGCCTAAAACATCTCATTTATATTATGCAACAGATTAATCCTAATGCACTCGATATGTTTACTTAAGTTAACTGCGTTGTTGTTGTGAGAACCAAATGGTAACTCTAACTATGATTAGCTTCTGCTCACCCTGCTCACCGCAATAACTCTAGTTAAGTGACTTGCTTTGTTTTCCGTTATTTTTCACTGTTAGCAGAGAGATAGCAACAGACATATTATAGAGATATAATGTAAACGTATACAGAGATGATATACACATGCATTTAATTGAACAGAATCGCAGAATGGAATCTGAATGAAATGGGACCGAAAATATCGTTAGCTCAGTCTGGAAACTATCTGTCTGATTACTGTCTGACCATTACGGAATACTGTAGCAAAAGTGCACTAACTATAGTTTTGGTTCTGTTGTCGTAGTCTGTGCCTAATACATTTTTTTTTTTATATGTGTTTAGGGCATAGAGTAGGCCTAAAATCATCATGGATGATCCATGGATGGAGTGTATGGACCACTGCATTGCTGTGACAAAAGAGGCTGGCAAGGTAAGTTATCTCTCTCCTCTAGGATTCTTTTCAGGAGCTGGGGGGAAGGATTTACTTCTGCCTGGGGGCTAAACGCATACACAGAACGTAAGCGAGAAGCACAACTTGATGTGTGAAAGCAAATAGTTCAAGAAGTAATTTATTGCAACTGTGACCTGGAAAACTCTGACGCTTGAAATTGGCTTCACAATATTCCTTGCCAATTTCAACGTTATCTTTATTCAGATGATTTTGTAGCCTATGTATATTAACGCCTATGTGTTCTTCAGCTGCATGTTTGAATGTAACCTACATTTCATAAAAGCAAAAAACAGTCTTCGTTTTCTCTGCGACTGTTTTAAGACAATAAATCAATTAACAAACAAACCACATAGACCATTGTGTTTATAGGTGGGCTCAGACATATTAGGTGAAGGCTTAATGTGACATGACCACTGCAAAAGACAAAGAAAAGGAAACAAGGAAATTAAATCACTGATCATTAATAAGAATGTAGACACCCTATTATGTAAGCCTATTATGTTATTGTATGTGTGACAAGAGGTTTCAAACAGGGAGTCAGAGAGGACTGAGGCAGATCATATTCTAAAATGTTTGCTTTTGGGCCATTTCACGTTCGGTACATCCAGTTGCGCTTCATGCTTCTAGACGTTCTGTTAAAAGACAATGGGGAACATGATTCCTAAAGGGAATGAAGTCAGGTGCGTCACTGAGGGTCGGAGTGAATGTCAATAGGTAGCTAGAGATGCATTTCCACTTGAAAATGCAAATGTTATTGCGCCGCAAGAGCAGTCGTCCAGTGCTCACCTTAATGTATGTAATTACGTAGATGCGCCGAGCACTTCGTCCTACAAAAGAAAGGTTTGACTCCCCTACCACCTGTTGGACGAGCAATACATATCATATACCAGTCTCAGCTCAGTATCATATACCAGTCTCATACCCAGGCAGCTATCTTCTAACCAATGACTCATACTGTCTGAGATTAAAATATAAATCAGTCAATGTTCAAAATGAGTTGATGGTCTTCTTTTCATTGTGTGCAATGCACCTTATTGATATCTAGGGAGAACTTATTGTTTTTCTGAAGAACGTCTGTTGTCTTGTCTCTGTTGTCTTCTCTCCACACCACAAGATGGCAATGAAGACCCTTTTCATTAGTGGTACCACAGTGGTGGAATTCCCTACCTAGTGCTATCCGATCAAGTGACAGTCATGGTACATTCAAACCATTTTTGCAAGCTATGCATTGTTCACTTTGGCTTGTTGCTAGCAATCTCAATAACAATACCAATTGCTGGTTTAGTATAGCTACAGTAGGGCATTCAGCAATGGTACTTAAATATCCCCAAAAAATACCACCATTGGTTTCATGATACTGTTTAAAACAAATAAAAAATACATACTGCTCTATGCAAACACAACTTCACAACGTGTTTGTGCTGATGCTTGTCCAGCCAGCCTGATTTAAGGTGATATCTTCTCAGGCTGTGTGCTGGATAACAGTAGTTGATTTAAGGTGATATCTTCTCAGACTGTGTGCTGGATAACAGTAGTTGATTTAAGGTGATATCTTCTCAGACTGTGTGCTGGATAACAGTAGTTGATTTAAGGTGATATCTTCTCAGGCTGTGTGCTGGATAACAGTAGTTGTTAACTTGCTGTCTGCATGGATGTTTTTGGGAACAATACGATGTATCTGCTTTTTGGTTGTCTTACAGACGTTTCTTTTGCGTTGTGGGGCACAGTAAATGTCTACCATTTTAACAATAGTCTTTCTTAGTTAGTTGTTTGAACCCTAGTTGACAGACTGATGGTCCATTGAACTTGTTCCTGCCAATATGGTTGTGACATCAACCGCTACATCTCTATAGAAAATACATTGCAACTGTAAAATCTGTCTAGCCTAACCATAAACATAAGAAGACCTGGACTGGCAATGCCTGTAATGTCAGGGTCCCAACAGGTTTGCAGTGTTTTGTCCCAGCCAAGGTACCACAAGTGAACACATATCGGAAATTATAAAAACTATTGTTTCATTGTATTAATAAAACATTCTACAGACTTTTGTAAATATTGAGCAAAACTAGTTTGCTTGTGACAAAATGATGTTTAATAATGAACATCTTTTAAATACTCTTGGCTGACAAGAAAAAGCTAGGTCAAAGTGCTTATAGGCATGGTCCAGGTATTCCTATGTCTTTGAGCTTAACGTTAACTAGTTCAATTTACCTTTCTCTCTAATCGCACTAATCTTCTTTCACTTTCTCTCTCTCACCTGGTTGGGTGTCGCCACGTGTCTCCACTTCTTGTATCCACTTCTTGTATCCATAGTATCAAATTAAAAGCCCTCTTCAGAGTCAGATTCTGAAGCAGCAGAGGCTGTCTATACCTATAAGCCTAAACATGTCTAATCGAATGGCCATTGTCTCTAACTCTGACACAAGTAGATGATCCGTGAGGCATTGCAAAAGGACATCTCCATCATGCAGAAGAGTTCTCCTGTCGACCTAGTCACGGAGACAGACCAGAAGGTGGAGGCCCTGATCATATCTTCCATTAAAAAGAAATACCCAACCCACAGGTAGGCTACCTTGATACCTTTTAAAAATACCTCATACTTTGCGTGTGCATTTGTCATGAAGTGCCACTTGGAAATCTGTCATTCCGCATGTGAAATGTTGATGCATTTGTGCATCATCGCGTTCATCATCGCACGCATTCATCCCCAGCAACCACTAGATGGCAGTCTTGTTTAACTCAGGCCGCAGTGTATGTAGTATAATTCGTTTGTGGCGATGCTACAGCGAGCGTCACCATATAGCTGAAATGGGTCCTCCTGACAGAAGTCAACAAACTGAATATTTATCTTAAGCGATGCGGATAATAGTGCACCACTTATTAAACGCCTTGTCAGGGTGAGCATGAAAAAGAGGTAGCTACTGAAGTCTCTTGTTGGCATGAATGTAAAGCATTGAGAATATAACGGTTCTCCTAACGTTCCTTGTGATCAGCCTGCTATATGTCTCATGCACGGACAAAATGTTTTCATTCATTCACTTCAACCATAACTACTTGGTTTGTAGCTACCCGACAACAGGTTGGTAAACGGAGATAGACGGTTCAGTGAGTTGTATAGCATCAATATTTGCATGGCTTTACAACCTCACACAATCCACAGCTTGTTGAGGATAAGAACGTTTGTTGATGCTGTCTGTTTGGTTTCTGTACTGCAACTATTAACAATACAATATTTCACTGTAATTACCTCTGCTATGGTTTGGTTTGTTTGTCAGCAAGATTTCACAAACATGAGACTTGGTCAAAACTGTACAATTTGACGATGTTGTTTTGGATTCCAAGTAGTGCTGCTGTGTAGTTTTTAAAGGCAACATAATCTGCGTATTAGTCATACAGAGAATTAATATTTTGATAAATGTCATAACGTTACCTATTATCTGTATTTTAATCATAGAAGTTGAGTAGGGATTTAGAACATGCTGAGGCAGATGGCCCAATAAGCACAGAACAAATGGGGTCACATTTGTGTTTATCAAGACCTATTTGTGTGTGAACTGTGAGAAACTGAGTCACAAATGTGTTGATCAAGACCTTTTTGTGTGTGGACTGTGAGAAACCGAAAGATCTTCAGTGGAAGCTCGGATGAATGTGTGTGTTGGAAGATCCACACACTGAATTACAGATTTACAGATGACATTTTACATCAAATCATAGTACATAGTACTTTGTACAAATCATAGTACGTTAAAGATGCAATATGGAGTTTTGATTTAAAACTAGCGAACTACCCACCTAAAAAGCACTTTATTCGACTGCAAGTCACTTGCCATCTCAGTCACCTTACACACGTGTATAAACAAAATGTTACTGTATTGCAACGCACCTCAGGGAAGTACTTGTACTACACCACTGCACTTTGTTGAACTCTTAATATATTGTTTTAGCTATTTGTACTATTGTGTATGTTGTTGTTGTGTTATATGTTGTCCCTCGTCGCACCAACAGGAGTAGCGCTCCAAAAATCGTTGTATGTAAATACAATGACAATAAAGGATTTTCTATTCTATTCTATTCTATGATTTCTACTTCAGCTTCATAGGAGAGGAGTCTGTAGCTGCAGGGGCTCCCAGTATTCTAACAGACAGTCCTACTTGGATCATTGACCCCATCGATGGCACAACCAACTTTGTTCACAGGTGGGGATGGGATGGTTTTAAAGTTTCTCTCAGTTCTGTCAGTAAAATATTGCAGAATGCCTCTGTAGAACGCAGTTTCCGTATGGGTCATCTATTTAAGGACTTAAGGAAGTGTTTTCCTTTGTTGGAAAGACCTCCCTACTGCAAAGTTAATGTGATGCTCACGCACCGCTACCCCAACTCCACCTGGGAGAGGTTTGGGCAGCTTTTTTAGACTGGACAAAAATGATACCTACTTAGTTAATTAAGAACATGTACAAAAGCACTACCTGTTTCATGTAGCCCAATGATGTATTAGAAGATGAATTATTTACCATTGAAGTCATTTCCTCAAAGATGGTACCTCTGGTTTCAGGGCTCATTTCCTGCCAAGAAGACAATGCTGTCTGAATTGAACATGAATAATGACTGAAAATCTATCACAGCAATTGAATCATAATCCAAAGTGTAATTGTGCAGTAAGACTTTTGCAGCAAATTAACGCAGTACTAATGTGTTATACAGTACTTTGACTTGACTTGGCTTGGTTGTTATTAGCCAAGTTGCTACAGTACTGTGGAATGTGTGTGCAGTCTCTCCCCCCGATCTACCTGCAGAAACCCTCTGCCTACAGCTGCCCATTCCCACCCAACTATTATGCACTCATTCTACTCTACATATAATACATACTGCATGCCACCCTATTGACCCATAAAATATAAACTAATGCCATCATTGACACATGTTTCCAATCTTCATTGCTCTGCTTATCCTTATAAATGTAACCTTATGAGGACACTGTATACCCACTAAGCTGTTCTACAACCAGTACTTATAATAGTAACCTTATGAGGACACTGTATACCCATTAAGCTGTGGGAAGGGATTTTAACTACAACAAGTGGGAAAATCAACAATTCCCTTCAAAAGTCTTAAATCTGACTGTCATGACAAGATTCAAAACTCTATCTAGTTGGTTACTGGCAATGTTGTGCATATCTAGCCAAATCTCTGGTTTGCCCACTGACACACTCATACTAAAAGTAGGCCTTTAATGAGAAGTTGTGTTCGTGCATGTTTCTGCCACTGTGGCTTCTTATCAAAGACTCAAATCACACATGGTTGATGTTAACTGTTCATATGAAATTTGTCGTAGATTTTGCACTCGGTCTGTTTGAAAAAATGCCTTTCCTGAACCTGGATGGCTTTCATTAGAAAAGGGAAGCTGACGTTTAGGTGTAATTCAACAAGAAGTCACTGTGTTATAATACTCCAGCATTACAGACATGTTAAACAGCTTTTATTCCTCTTTTTGTCTTTTTTTCCCCAATCCCACCCAGGTTTCCTTTCGTCTCTGTGTCAATTGGTTTCACAGTGAACAAAGAGGTACACTTCTTTCATTACCACCTATTCATTTCTTAAGTTTGCAGTGTACCTATCTCTTGATAGATGGATTGATAAAGATTGCTTAATAGAGTATGTATTATGCAATTTATATCAGTTCTGATTAAACATAAGGGTTTGAGAAACATAAAATATTTAATGTGAACATTTAAATAGGAGACAGTGTTTTTATGTTAATAGCCTTTCTTCACACCACAGATAGAGTTCGGGGTGGTCTACAGTTGTATTGAGGAGAAGATGTACACAGCTCGCAAAGGGAAAGGAGCATTTTGCAATGGTGTCCCCATCAAAGTGTCTGGCCAAGAAGGTCAGTCAATCTACACAGACTGATTTCATCTGTGGTCAGGGGGCTGTCTTACTGCTTAAGCCTGTGACACACCAGGTGTCGGCCCATATGTGGGGCCATTGATGCGTGTCTGTGGCTTTAGTTTTTGCGGTGTGTGTCCCGCACCGTTGGCACTATTCGGACCCCTGTGGCCAGCTTTTCAGCCCATTGAGCATGTTGTAACAGTGGTGGAGCCCATCGGGGAGAGAGATCACTTCGATTGGCAATTCAACGAGTGTGATGGAGATATGTTGTAGGAATATCATATTATATCCCTCAGATGAAGATTTATGCTCTTTGTATGTAAACCTTTTCATAATTTACATGGTTTTCAATGTAATGTCCATGTTAAAAAACAAATAAGTCCTGTGTCAGTTTCCAGTGTGGTGTTCACCTTTGTGAATGAAGTCGACTGAAACACTGCTGTAAATAAATATCTCTAGTTTGGTGTTGGCTGTAGTCTTTGCGGTGTCTTCAAGTGCAGCTTTTTGACCCAGGCACAGATGACATGAGGGGCAAGGAGTTGTGGTTAGTTCTGTTTAGTTCTGTTGGCTGCCTTGGTGCATGGGGCATATTAGTTATACAAGCATAGCAAGGGTGGCAGGATAGAATGAAATCAATTCTCTTGTTCCCTTATCTATACTTAGATATCACCAAGTCCATGGTACTGACAGAGATGGGCTTCAAATCAGATCTACAACACTTTAGAACCATGATGGCCAACATGGAGTCCATCCTCACAATCCCTGTGCATGGGTGAGTGCTAGGCTAACACTAGGCACAATATTGTACATGAAACCCTGCACAACACCATACGTGTTTTGAGGATAATGTGTTTTGATATGTAGAAGAGAACCCAGAAAAAGGAGTCAATAAAAAGATCATATACTCATCATATACTATTTCACTACTGGTTAAGTTAATGTTGCTGATTGTAAAACCTCCCGGTAGGATCCGGGCCCCAGGAAGTGCTGCTGTGAACATGTGTTTGGTGGCCTGCGGAGCGGCGGACGCGTACTACCACATAGGCATCCACTGCTGGGACATGGCAGGGGGAGCAGCCATCATCAGAGAGGCAGGGGGAGTCATCATGGATATCACAGGTGAGTCACGGGGCAGAAGCAGCCATCATCAGGGAGGCAGGGGGAGTCATCATGGATATCACAGGTGAGTCAAAGGGCAGAAGCAGCCATCATCAGGGAGGCAGGGGGAGTCATCATGGATATCACAGGTGAGTCACGGGGCAGCCATCATCAGGGAGGCAGGGGGAGTCATCATGGATATCACAGGTGAGTCACGGGGCAGCCATCATCAGGGAGGCAGGGGGAGTCATCATGGATATCACAGGTGAGTCACAGGGCAGAAGCAGCCATCATCAGGGAGGCAGGGGGAGTCATCATGGATATCACAGGTGAGTCACGGGGCGGCCATCATCAGAGAGGCAGGGGGAGTCATCATGGATATCACAGGTGAGGCACGGGGCAGCCATCATCAGAGAGGCAGGGGGAGTCATCATGGATATCACAGGTGAGTCACGGAACAGAAGCACTCTGGAGGCGGATGGTAAAGTTAAGGCCTGCATGTGTTTTGACAGTGGGCATTGTATTTATGTAGAAATGGTAGTACGCAGCAGTAAGTGGTCAAGTCTGGAAGTAATGGGCTATATATATATATATATATATATATACTGTATATGTGTGTGTGAGTGTATGTATGTATGTATGTATGTATGTATGTACAGTATGTATGTATATGTATTGAAATGTCTTCAGTGTTGGTTATATCACTTCTAATTTTTCAGGAGGACCATTTGACCTGATGTCACGGAGGTTGGTCACAGCCAGCAGTAAGGCCATAGCAGAGCACATTGCTCAGAAAATACAGCCATTCCCATGTGGGAGAGATGACACGGAAGACTAGTACACCCACCTCCAACCACACACACACACACACACACACACACACGCACACCCACCTCCAACCACACACACACACACACACACACACACACACACACACACACACACACACACACGCACACCCACCTCCAACCACACACACACACACACACACACACACACACACACACGCACACACACGCACACACACACATGCACACTCATACACAATCTCTTTTAGAGCAAAGAATTATGAATTATCCTTAATAAAGCCAAGTTTTTCTTAACTGTAACTGAACACTAGCAGGTAATATGACTGCATAAGGCTGTTTTTATCAGTTTGTCAACTCTCTAACACAGGTTTAAGAGTATTTCTAGGAGTCAGACCAAATCCAGGTCCTGTTTCTGAAGGAATTAATAATATTTTGGGAGACCTGACCCTGAATATATTTAGCTGTAGTGTTGATGAGTAGATACAAAATGTTGACAGCCACCACCTGATTGTTAGAAATGCTCACATACATGTCATGTCATGGTTTGCTTTTAGAATCATTCTTGTTTCTTGTTGTATAGGTTTAGCCATTTTCTGTATTGGCAAGAATTGACACCGAAAGACAGAGTGGGAAGTTTTTGTTGATTAAACCGTGTGTTTTCCATTATATCATCAAAAATATACACTCCAAATGTTGATCTCCATGTACTAGTTTGTATAAATGTAATTGTATTGCACTATATCTTGCATAGAAGGTCAGAATCATAGAGGATGTAATATTGGTATCTCATATATGACCATTTGATTATTGTTTACCATGCCCTGTGTCAGGTTGCCAAAGTTATATTAAACTCCCTTAAAGGCGCCTTGCTTTATTTCATGTATGTTTCTTTCTCTTGCTGTTTCTAACTTTAACCATAGTGCATAGAAAAGGGTTCAAACTACTTTCTGTTTTTTCTTCATACTGTTATGAGAATGGAATACGTGTGAACATTTGGTCTAATCTTGTACAGAAAGACCAAACTGAATCTGTCTGAATAATTGCGTTAAAAGAGCCAGTGTGGTTGCGTGTGGCCATGGACCTCTCACTTGCACCAGCAATTCACACATCTTTGTCTTCAGCCTGTTATCATTTGACATCTCAACAATGAACTTCAGCAGACATCCAGTTCCAGAGTCACTCACTAAACTGCCCTGGGTCAATGAGTCCTTTGAGTCACTTAAGTCAGTATCACCACAGCATAGAAATCCTACTGGTGAAACACAAGCTCACCTTCTCCGACTACAAATAAATACATTTAAACTTGAGAGCTGTACTACAGTGAGGGGGGCAGCCAACTGTTTGCGTATTTGTCATTTTGATTTAGGAAATTAAGCCTTGCATTTTCATCTATTAGGCTGTAATGATAGTTCACAATATTTATATTCAGCGAGCTAAATAGCTACACAAATACAGTATAAGCTCCATCTACAACATCAAGAAATTAATAAGCCAACATTACAGTATTTGTCTTTAACTAAACTGGATGAAGTCGTCAAATCTGTTGTCAATCTGTACATCACATGTGTACATCATGACACTCACCTGACAGGTGAACCAAAGCTTACCGACTCCCAGAGCCAGACACTCACCTGACAGGTGTCCAAGGCTTACTGACTCCCAGACACTCACCTGACAGGTGCCCAAAGCTTACTGATTCTCAGAGCCAGACACTCACCTGACAGGTGCCCAAAGCTTACTGACTCCCAGAATTTGTCTGACTAGGGACTAGTCCTCCTGACAGGTGCCCAAAGCTTACGGCGTTGCCGTGTCTCAGTTGTAGTCTCAGTCTCATGTTAACACAAGGCTCGAGTCACATGAGTCCCAGTCTGGATGCAAGGGGCGATGACTTGGGGAGAGACATGCACTAACCACTACACTTAGGAAGTTCTGCAAATTCACTCAGTCAGGATAAGGGCAGAGCCAGGTCAGCGATAATTGAGTCCAATGTTTCTGTCCCTGTAGGAAGTTCCCCTGATCCACTCAGTCAGCTTACCTGCCTCCCCTGAGGCAAATGATGACTTGTGGTGGCAACCAACTCCTTATGTGTATGATACGTTATTGAACCTCTGGCAGCTACTTGCTAAAGGCTAGGCAGGCAGACTGGGGTATGTATTGAAGACGACCAGGCTATGTTTATCCACAATTGAGCTGAGAATTCAACAGGCTTTGCAGAACAAAGCAGCCTCATGTTACACATTGAGCTTAGACTTAAATGTAGCATAAATGTAAGCTTTGTAGGAATAATAATAACAACAACATCTACTACACTACTAAGAAGAATAAGAAGAACAGCTATTACAGGAGGCCCGGCTTGCGAAAGTTTGAGCACCCCTGGTCTAGGTGTTGCAGCATGCTAAGAGCAGGGTTTTACAAGGTGTGGTGACACACTAGGGTATGTCTGAACCTGTCCACCAACGCCTTCCTGTATTTTAAAATGTGGTGCTAAGGTATGTGCTGTCATATTTTCATAAAGGACTGTATTCTGTTCACTATTGTCCTGCCTAATGCATAATGAAAGAAATGTATTGCTTGCAACCAGTGTCAAGTGGTACCTTTGTAGAAGACTAACAGACTGAAGATCCTTTAATGTTTTTAACCAAACAGCTGAAAGATTTCTAAATGTTACATTACACAGAACCACTGTTAGGAAGTGGTCAGTCTTCTTAAGAAACATGTCAAAATGTCCCATGCATACCATGTTACCCAAACTCACTTCCTTTAGACACTTGCGCACAAATACTAAGTTATTCAAACCTTTTTGATCAGATTTTATAGTTGCACAGTTTCTCTTGGTCCAATCCTTTCTTTTCAAGGATGTAATCTGCTAGGTTTTCTTCAAGGGAAAGGCTCGGACTATTAGGAGCCTTAGTTTCCCCTGAATGCATTGTGGGTAGGCAAGCCAGACTGCCTAAGCAGGACCCTGAAAAATGTAGTGTGCTTAATATATCTTGAAAGTCTTTGATTTGTGCAAACACTCCCATGCTAAATTGACTACAAATGTGTTATGCCTGTCGTTTCATTTTAGTTTATGATGGTGATTATTTGTGATGTGCCTTTTCATGTACTTTGCTTCATTGCTTCAAGACCTATTTCACCATTATTAAAGATAAAATAAAGACTTTAATAAAGATGAAATAAAGACTTTAATAAAGGTAAAATAAAGACTTTAATAAAGACACCTATTTTGTTGTGTATTAGGTTGATTGTTTGATTTACCAGTAAGGATCATACCCTGATCATGGATGACAGGATGACACTGTTGATCACTTGTTTTTTTTGTGAAAATATATCACATTTTCTGTCTCTTGTCGATTACAAATAGTTAGTTATATAGTTAGTGTCCTCCTGAGTTACTTGCTTATCATTAAATTGGCGTTTAAAATGTCGAGGTGTGATCACCTGAATACTGCGAAGGCCAAGTTAGGCATAGATCATGAAACAGTATCTTAACAAATGCTAACACAATAGAAAAAAGTTTACGAGGATCTTAGCATAGAACAGAATGTGACTACTTCCCTCAAGAGTACTTTTCCACGTAACATGTTGGTTCACATCCTATATTTTTTTTCAAGCACATGTGCATGTTGTTAGATGGGTATGGTGTGGAAATATTCAGGGCGTTAACTGGTACTTTTCCTTCTCATCGTTTCGTGCCAGCTATTTATTTCCTGTCCTCATCGTGAAGTTGCATTGCATCTCGAAGGTCCTTGAAACACGACGTCCGGGCCAACTCTTAACGTTAACGCAGGTAAGTGGATATAAGTAAATAGAATACATTCGTGCGGTGGGCTGCTTTGGAGTTTGTGTTCAGCGATGAAGTCCTGCAGTGTGATAGTACACCGTAACAATTTTGGAAGTAAAATATTTGTCTGAATAGATGAATGTCTCTTATTAAAAAATGAATCATTGTCATAAAGGACAGATTGCATTAATAGAGCTCTGCATGCCGTACCCTGGATAAAAAACGGGGATTGCGTGATGCACGGAGAAGCGTAAAGAAACTTGTAAAAGCAGTTTCAATGTCATTTTGCCAATAGGCACATTTTTAGGGGAACATTTGCTAGAGGCAAAGGGAAGGTTGCAGTCTTCTGAAATGGTCTTGGTACATACATATCCTATTTAATCTGTTTATATTTGTCTGGAGTAATTTTACAAAGTCTACAGGCTATCCGTTCTGACTGACAAATGTGTAATGATATGTTAGTGTACTGGCAGATATGAAATATTTAAAGTATTATCTGACATTGCATTGCTCTTGAGAGAGAGAGAGAGAGGAAGAGAGAGAGAGAGAGAGAGAGAGAGAGAGAGAGAGGAACAAATACTCAAAAGAATCATGAAGGTTGTTCCAGAGCTGTTTTTCTCCCCCAACAATCAAATAAAGTCTCATGGGGCAGACATATGCCAGAAGCAAAGGAAATGTTACGTAATCCGTTTGTCTGCAATCCTGTTTGTGACGCATGCTTCAGTTTCTTTTAGCTGTTCTTTTCCAATTGTTGAACCACATTAAAATTACTACCTTAAAAACAATGTTGAAATACATTGTGTTCCCTTGCAAAACAGGGAAGGCTGCTTGCGTGCACTAAACACAGTTTTAAAAGGCTCATGTGTTAGGGTTTAATGTCATTGGTTTAAAAACATTGGTTTTATTATGTAATTATGTAAAACCTTTGCATATTTTGTCTTATACTAAAACTTACTAACCATCCTTCAATTTGTTTTAATGCCCCCCCCCTTTTTTTTTGAAGAACAAAATGGGAGATCCTTGGCAAGAATCGATGGACCATGCCATTGTTGTGGCCAGGAAAGCAGGAGCAGTAAGTGTTTTTCATCTACCAGTGCATATTCTCATGTTGTTGCATTAGAGAAGAAAGTGAACATTGATAACTTTAGTTTAGCCTAGTTGTCTCTTGAAACATCTTGAATGTGTCTCCATGTAATTTGTCCAGGTTATCCGTGATGCACTTCAGAATGAGGTTAAGATCATGACAAAGAGCTCCTCTGTTGACCTGGTCACCAAAACTGATCAAAGAGTGGAGAGGATCATAATTGACTCTGTCAAAGAAAAATTTCCCAAGCATAGGTGAGACATATACCCTTAACAATGTGTGTTACCAATGCATATACAAACAAACGTGCAGATTGTGTGTGTGTGTGTGTGTGTGTGTGTGTGTGTGTGTGTGTGTGTGTGTGTGAGAGAGAGAGAGAGAGAGTGAGAGAGAGAATGTGAAAGATAAGCAATTGTAAGGGTGCGTAAGGAAAAAGAGGAGGTTGTAGCCAAAACTGGTCATTCTTGAGGCCATGTGCTAATACTGGCTAGTACCACTAAGTAGGAGGAGCTCCAGAATCTGTTGTGTGACCGTGACCGGTCAATGGCTTCAGAATGGCCTCCATGACCGGTCAATGCTTCCGGCATGGCCTCCGTGACCGGTCAATGCTTCCGGCATGGCCTCCGTGAATGGTCAATGGCTTCAGAATGGCCTCCGTGACCGGTCAATGGCTTCAGAATGGCCTCCGTGAATGGTCAATGCTAAAGTGCCACTAGGGGGAGCTCCAGAGTCTGTTTTCTGTGACTGGTCAATGTGTTCCATGACCGGTCAATGCCTGTGCCACCTTACTCTCTGCTGTTGCCTGATTGTCACTAGGTGGAGCTCAGTGCCAGTGTACGCACTGTACGCACTGTATGTAGCACTGTATGTAGTATGTAGTAGTATCTGTGCTTTGCAATATATGTTTCATTATTGCATTGGCTTTCTAAAGTCATATCACAGCATTTAGTGTTCTGAAAATGGTTCAACAGAAGTTATTTCATGAAAAGTGCCAGTGCGTCCATATCTGGTTACAGACACGTTTCAAGAGGTCCTCCTGCTGAAATGATCATTATTAGTCATACGTTGATGGTCGTTGTGACCGCTGCCAGTCCATGCTTAGTGCAAGGTGTCAGAGGCACTGCCCAGAAGTAGTCATACCCCGGAGCGCCCCCCCTGGTGCAAATTAATCTGTGTGATGTTTGTGATTGGTGATATCCTCTAGAGAGGCGGGACTAACAAAAAAGTCTGGCCAAGATGGCGGAGGCTAAGGCTATATATAGCATGAAAACATTTACATGAATAAAAGATGACTAGGCGACCATTAGTGTCTACACCAACACTGGTTGTTGTTTCTATGTTGCATTAGCTTAGTCAAGTCATTTCTTCATTTAAGCACTTGGGCTAGCTGACAGGCTAACCTACACTTGCCAGTAACTACCAGATGGCCAAACACACTGCAATGGAAACCTAAGTTGGTTATGTGACAGGCTATCTGATTTAGTCTAGCCTACTACATCAAGCCTACATCATAGCCTACACATAAAATAGACTTCAACTAAATATTACATCAATTGAAATGCATACAAGTTGGTTAACTTCCTGAAATGAAGTAGGGTCAATATTTTATTTCCACCAGTAGTCTATCTAAGTTTTAAATTATCTGTTGCACAATCACATTGGCTTTTTAAAGTCTTGTCACAGCATTTAGTGTTCTGCAAATGTTTCGACAGACCAACTTAGTTGTTCTGTGTGCCAGGACCCCCAGCAGTTAGGGCAAGGACGGAGACATTAATCGATCACACATTGACTGGTCACAGAACAGTCTCTGGAGCTCCCCCTAGTGGTATGGGCCAGTATTAGCACACGGTCTCAAGTCTGTCCAGTTTGAGCCACAACTGCTATTGGAAGGAATTTAAGTCATGCATACAGTCTCTTTAAGATGTAAGTCACAGAATAACTTAAAAGTTGTGCAAGAAATGTAAATGGTATTGATTAAAAGAAACATACGCACACACACACTCATGTGTTTCTACACGAGGTCACAATAACAATGCTTGCACTTTAATAAAATAATTTTTGCTGAACTGATGAAAGCTGTAAACCTTGATTGTATACTGACTAGAGGTAGGTGCACTGTATAGAGTTTATGAACACACACAACATAGGTGTTATTATACACATAATCATGCAAACATGAGTGTGTGTGTGTGAGAGAGAAAGAGAGAGCAAGAGTGTAAGTTGCAAAAATTGCACACATTCACACACACACACACACACTCTCTCTCTCTCTCTCTCTCTCTCTCTCTCTCTCTTTCTCAACCACACACACACACACACTCTATCTCTTTCACCCAGACACTCTCTCTCTCTCTCTCTCTCTGTCTCTCTCTCTCTCACACAAACACATAAACTTTCTCTCTCTCTCACTATTGGTGGTAATAATATAGTGCCACACAGGTGGTAATAATATGATTAATAACAGTTATTGACAGAACTTTTGCCAAACCCTCACTTGATACTGACCTTTCTATGCTTGTAATGCTTGTGTATGTCCTCAGCTTCATTGGAGAGGAGTCAGTAGCAGCAGGAGAACCCTGCATTCTAACGGACAACCCCACATGGATCGTAGACCCCGTGGATGGAACGACAAACTTTGTACATGGGTAGGTCATTCTGTTAATTCTGAGAATATTTTCATCCAGAAGTGTTTGATTTCAATGGTGTTACTTTGTGGGCATCGATTCAAGATTCATTTTCATGTTTCATGCCCAATTTGCATTGATCCAGTTTGAATTCAAGTTAAATATATGTGTGGGACAACGTGTTGCCAACTGGCCATTTATGGAAGTGTGTTTCCTCCACTGATGCTACTGCTGGTGTGTGTAAGTTAGGACACTTTAGTCAGAAGGGTACCAAGCTGCTTGACCAAATGAGCATTCCACATGTGGTCATGTAGTAATGTACAGTCAACTTTACAACCACCACCTACATTTTGTTTACAACACATTCACACAGATGCTAAGACAAAATGTGCAATCTTTCCCCATCTGTAACAGGTTTCCCTTTGTAGCTGTGTCAATTGGCTTCGCTGTCAACAAAGAGGTATAGACAAGCAACTTTTTATGACAAACTTGATAATTGAGCTTTAATCAAATTTAAGCTAAAAGTAAGATTATGTAAATATCCTGTTTTGTTGATTTGAGTGCCATTCATTAGAGTCACGACGAGTCATGTTTGTTTAATAGCTTGAGTTTGGAGTGGTGTACAGCTGTCTGGAAGATAAGATGTACTCCGCGAGAAAAGGCAAAGGGGCCTTCTGTGACGGAGAGAAGCTGCAGGTATCGGACCAAACAGGTAAGCCTAACGGATGTGATATGTCTGCTCTTCTCAGAGCAGTGATTGCGCCGAACTAGTGGAACGCTACTTGATGCCTTTTTGTGTTATTATCAGATATGAGAAAAACTATGATCATCAGTGAGCTGGGGTCAAACAGGGAGCCAGAGAAGGTCAGCAAGATCTTTTCCACCATGCAAAGGATCCTCTGCATCCCAGTGCACGGGTGAGTGCCTCCTCCTTTGACTTTATGTCATCGGGCCATGCAGAGTTCGCCTGTTGTCGTGTACATCACTTTTAGCTAAAGAACACATGGTGTGTGACATTGCTCTGTTTACATATAGTATATACACGTATGTATATATATAGATCTAAGCAACTAGGTATTTTGTTCATTTTAATAAGAATAATGAATCTACATACTCACACTCTATTCATTCTGAGCCCCAACACATATATCCATTGAGAGATAGGTGAGGTGTATGGTAAATATGACTACATTTATTTATTTATCTATAAACATTGTTTTGCTGTCTAGGATTCGAGGTTCGGGCACTGCTGCCACCAATATGTGTATGGTGGCATCGGGGGCGGTTGAGGCCTTCTTTGAGATTGGGATCCACTGCTGGGACATCGCCGCTGGGGCAGTGATCGTCACAGAGGCTGGGGGCGTCCTGATGGATGTGGATGGTAAGGGTTAGGGTTAGGGGTAAGGCTCCTGGAAACGCTCCCAGTTAAAGCTTAAGCTCTGAAAAAGTGAATATCAAAGCCAGTCTAAGGTTAAGAGCATTCACAATTAAATAATGGGATAAAATGAAGTATCCGGCTGCATCCTCTGATATGTCTCATCAGTATCAGCACTTTTTTTCTTTTATTTAACTTTTTATTCATATATAGAAATCATTCTCAATGCCTTTTTTGTGCCATCTCTTAAGGTGCATTCAGATACAGGTGTTAAGACCTTAAGTTTGATCAGTTTCTTTTTTTGTGTGTGGTCTAGGAGGACCGTTTGACTTGATGTCAAGAAGGATGGTTTCGGCAAATAATAAAACAATTGCTGATAGGATCGTCAAAGAGATAGAGATCTTTCCTGCAGAGAGGGATGATGTCCCCAAAAAGAAGTGAGGACTTCATGCCATGTCACCAGTGCCGCCTCTATGGACCGTCACCCCTACGACTGGAGTGTTGAAGCCCTGTTAAGTTTTACATTTGGGTCAGAATTGAAGTAGTTCCTCCGCATTTCACCGCAGACCACTGTCAAATGCCTTTTTTTCACTGTATGCCAAAAACGTTTTCACTGTATGCCAAAACAGCATTTCACTGGGCATTAGTTTGTTTCGCTAATTTAATTAGAACACCTGTGAGGTTCATATGATGTCAGTAAAAATTTTGTTTTTCTAAAAATAAATAAAGAGTTTCTTATGTTCTTATGTCTATAATTTTGTCACATTTAACATTCGAAATATACTATGGCTTAAAAACAACCAGGTTCAAAGCAAATATGTCTTTGAATCTTGTCAAATATGTGCAGTCTCCTTAGACTTGATTTGTCATTTACTCACAATACCACCCAGCTTTCCAGGATGCATCAAAGAAACTACCAAATTAGTTGTCACATAGACTTGACATCAAATGCTCCATACTTTCTGATCAAATCATGACTTTGTGCCATCAGTGTGTAGATAAATGTCTAGTGACTCACATATCAACCCAGTATCAACATGCTTTAGTTCAAGTAGTATATATTCAGGAAAGCCAGTTATTTTAAAGTAATTTCAATGGTGATATTCCATATAATCCCATAGTCAAAATATGCAATCATTTCTCTGTTTCTGTCTTCTTTGGTTGACATGCATCTCTCTATGTTGGAATGAAAAAAGAGCTCCAGCTCCTCACTCCCTCTATGTCCCTCCTACACTCCCCTGTCAACTACATCTTGAACATGTAATTGCTCTAATCATCAAAAAACAACAATAAACCGGCAAGCAATTTTCTCCTTCTCTAAAATCTTCTAAATGTCCAATACATTTTCCATTGACATGGGCTCATTTTGGGGAAAGGGGGGACAATTACCCTGAAAGGATCTCATTTCACTCTTGCAATGCATTCATTTTGTTGTCAGTCTCCTTGTTGTGTTGCCAGCATGACATCTTGAAGTAGTCATTGTGAATTCTGCCTTTGTTCCCCAGTGCCACTGCACAACTATACTTTCAACCTTAGCTGGCCTCTGCAGTTGGTGTAATTAGCAATGCAGAGGCCAGAGTTGAACCTCTATAAAATAGAAGTGAAGAATCCATATAATTATTCCATGTAGTTCTGATGCAGCCAGTAGGGGGGAGTGTTGCAGTACACATGCAGTTCTGATACAGCCAGTAGGGGGGAGTGTTGCAGTACACATGGAGCTCTGAAGAAAACAGAACATTGTGCCTGTTGTTATCTTTCATTTATTTTTATTTTTATTCGAATGAGATGAGATTGTGTTTTACACAAAAAGATTCGATTCCTTGAAATTCCCTGAAATGTTGAAATGAAAAGGTCCTGGCTAAAATAGTTTGCAAATGAGACAGACATTAGTAAAAAAGTGATTGGGTATTTGAATATGGTTAAATAATTAGCTATTGATAGATACAGAGAATTAAATAATAAACCTTGCACATCACATCAAACATGCGGCAAATGCTAATCAATAAAAAATAAGCAGTCTGCAGCTCAGGCTTCCACAAAATACCCTAAACATCATGTGTGAAACTGCTTCCTGCCAACTGTGTGTGTCCCTGTGTGTGAGTGTGTGTGTCCCTGTGTGTGTCTCTGTGTGTGAGTGTGTGTGTCCCTGTATGTGAGTGTGTGTGTCCCTGTGTGTGTCCCTGTGTGTGTGTCTGTGTGTGTCTCTGTGTCTGTCTCTGTGTTTGTCTCTGTGTGTGAGTGTGTGTGTGTCTCTGTGTGTGAGTGTGTGTGTCTCTGTGTGTGAGTGTGTGTGTCTCTGTGTGTGTCCCTGTGTGTGTCCCTGTGTGTGTCTCTCTGTGTGTCTCTGTGTGTGTCTCTGTGTGTGAGTGTGTGTGTGTCTCTGTGTGTGAGTGTGTGTGTCTCTGTGTGTGAGTGTGTGTGTCTCTGTGTGTGCCCCTGTATGTGAGTGTGTGTGTGTCTCTGTGTGTGCCCCTGTGTGTGAATGTGTGTGTGTCTCTGTGTGTGCCCCTGTATGTGAGTGTGTGTGTGTCTCTGTGTGTGCCCCTGTGTGTGAATGTGTGTGTGTCTCTGTGTGTGTCCCTGTGTGTGTCCCTGTGTGTGCCCCTGTGTGTGTCCCTGTGTGTGTCTCTGTGTCTGTCTCTGTGTGTGAGTGTGTGTGTCCATGTGTGTGTGTCTGTGTGTGTCTCTGTGTGTGTCCCTGTGTGTGTCTCTGTGTGTGTCTCTGTGTGTGTCTCTGTGTGTGTGAGTGTGTGTGTCCCTGTGTGTGTCCCTGTGTGTGTCCCTGTGTTTGTCCCTGTGTGTGAGTGTGTGTCCCTGTGTGTGTCTCTGTGTGTGTCTCTGTGTGTGCCCCTGTGTGTGAGTGTGTGTGTCTCTGTTTGTGTCCCTGTGTGTGTCCCTGTGTTTGTCCCTGTGTGTGTCTCTGTGTGTGTGTCTGTGTGTGAGTGTGTGTGTCTCTGTGTGTGTCCCTGTGTGTGAGTGTGTGTGTCCCTGTGTGTGAGTGTGTGTCTCTCTGTGTGTGTCCCTGTGTGTGTCCCTGTGTTTGTCCCTCTGTGTGTGTGTGTGTCCCTGTGTGTGAGTGTGTGTGTCCCTGTGTGTGAGTGTGTGTGTCTCTGTTTGTGTCCCTGTGTGTGTCTCTGTGTTTGTCCCTGTGTGTGAGTGTGTGTGTCCCTGTGTGTGTCTCTGTGTGTGTTCCTGTGTGTGAGTGTGTGTGTCCCTGTGTGTGTGCGTGTATGTGTGAGTGTGTGTGTCTCTGTGTGTGAGTGTGTGTGTCCCTGTGTGTGTGCGTGTATGTGTGAGTGTGTGTGTCTCTGTGTGTGAGTGTGTGTGTCCCTGTGTGTGAGTGTGTGTGTCCCTGTGTGTGTGTGCCTGTGTCGATGTGCGTTTCCCTGTGTTGAGTGTGTGTGTCTGTGTGTGTGTGTGCCTGTGTTGAGTGTGTGTCTGTGTTGAGTGTGTGTGTCCTTGTGTGTGTGCCTGTATGTGTGCCTGTGTGTGTGCCTGTGTTGATGTGTGTGTCCCTGTGCGTGTCCCTGTGTTGATGGCGAAGAGGAAGCTAAAGTATGCATCTGAGACTCATATGATCACTTAAGCGAGTAGAGCAGGTGTTTGATGTGAGAATCATATTGCAAAGATGGAGATTGTGGTCTGGTAACTCTATCTCCTTGATTAAAGCAATTGTTCCATGCAAAATGATATATGAAGCACCTGCGCATTGATATGGGGACATGGCGATTTGAATCGCAGCATGCTGAACCATATTGGATAATTATCTTAAATGGAATTATACACAGACATTGATCAAGTTTTTTTTTTTTTTTTTTTAAACAAGCATGGAGGATCAGGTTAATAAAAGTGTACGTTGAGAATATCATGATGTCATCTTCACCGGCATCTTGCAGAGTTTGTGTGTGCTGCGTTATCCTATGGAAACAATAATCTCCTTCAGCTACAGGTGCAGCAAGCATTTCCAAAACTGGCAGGAGTAATTCTGCTCTTTTCATAAACCTAGCCAATTTTGGTTCATGTGAATGTCTAGAAACAGAAGACAGTCCTTCAAATGTAGAGTAATTGCTAGAATCCATCATATGATTGTGAATGCACGTGTCATACACGAGCCCCATATAAACCTGGTGGTTGTCTGTGCCTGATGCTGACCTCCAGCTTCATGCTTAGACTAGTGTGATAGACGACAAGTTGGGTTTCCTGCAGCAGACTCCAGTCAATATGGAAGGTGATGAATTGTTCACCTCCATCTTGTCAATCTACCACAATCGATCCCAAAAACAAATGTTGCCAGCTCGCATTTTAAACCCCTCATTTAATTACATTTACTGGAGTTTATTTATTTATTTCTGTATTTATTCATTTATTTAATTATTTTAAGTGCAACATGGGGAGATTTCTGCCATTCCCTCTATCAGTAGAGAGTGAGTGTTATTCATTAAAGCCCCACAAGTGTAAAGCCCTAGATGAAGTGATCCCATCTTACACCTATACAGCTACTGTAATAATGGGAAACACACGCATTGGTGGAAAATGGGACAGTGGTCGAGATGGAAATCCACCTGACTAGACACTCTTTCTATTGATTTCTATGTGTCATTCAATTTGTTTAAAATGTTAGGACGAGAAATCAATACTCCCACCGACAATCGTGGAGGCTTTAGCAATTAGCACAGAAAACTGTCTGGTCTGTTTATCAGACAACCTAGTTATTGACAACATAAACAGAGGATAGCATTTCCTGAAAATCACATTAAATAGACCTTAAAATACACTACGTATCCTAAATCTATCCAACAACCATTTAGAATCAATACTTTGGTACTTGATGCATATTGTGGTATTGAATTTAGTGTGAGCAATTAAACTGAGATTTGGCTGGCTGTAGGCCAAATAACCTACATGCCAGTAATGTAGCTGACAGAGTGTCTAACTGTCAAGGGGGAATGATGTGTCATGAAATTGTCATCCACTATTCAGGGTTTGTTAAATGCATTGGGTGTACACAAGCTGTACACAAGCTAATGCCAGAGCCACATCAGACAACACAAGGACCTCAACATGAATTTAAGGAGCCTTACTTTCTCCATCACTTACAGGGAGCGTGTCAAACCTTTTGTGTAACCAAAAGGGATTTGACCAGTTTGTCAGTTTGCTAAAAGGAATATTGAAAGGGATAGGCAACATGTTGTGAAAGACTCACACAACAGTGGTTGTTATTTATATTTCTTTCAAATTGCTTTTTTTACTTTATAATTATGTGTGTGGTAATGATTCACAAAGTCACCAGTGTCCTGTCACTGCCATGCTTGACCATTTCACTTGTCTCTGTGGATTGAAAGAGCTGCTCACCTGTTAAATAAGGCCTGCCATAATGACTACCCCAGCCTCTCTGTTCTCCCATCCATGTTCACCCTCAGGCCATGGGGGTCTTGCAGTTCTTTCTGCCTGGGTTTATTCAAGTGAATTTGACAAGAGATCAACACACACACACCCCCCCCCCCACACACACACACACACACACACACACACACACACACACACACACACACACACACACACACACACACACACACACACACACACACACGCACGCACACACACACACACACACAAAAGCTCCATGTCAGAGGCAATGGATGTTATATAGAAGGACCAGTAGGCTGTAACCCCTAATGGTGATAAATAAATACATCTTGTGAAAGTCAGACGCCGGGTGTTCTAGCATAACATGTGTTGCCAGGGGTCCTGCTGGGATGCAACAAAACCAACACAAAATCATTTCATTTAGAAAGGCACAAAAAGATCAGCTCTGTAGAGAAGGGCTGGCGGGGCGGGGCCGCCTGTCACAGAATGAGTCTGCCTATCTGCTGGTCACCAGCGGGGAGCACTGAGCATTAGGGTCCTTAGAGACCGAGTGGCACTGGAACATTTCTCAAATAAAAAAGCTGCATTTCTTCCTGCAAGTCTAGTGGGACAACCGGCGCCAGACACCTCAGACCGTTATGCCATGGTTCATGACTCCAATAACGAAGAAAAGTGAACTGCTGCAAAGTTGCTGTGAGCTTGCTAATTTAGAGGAAAAACTTCCATTGCAAACACCTAAAGAAAAGAGAAACTAAAAGTATTCACTTCAACAGCGGTTGGAAACATCCAATGTGTGTGTGCTGTCCTGCCCCTCCACTCTGTTCTGCCACACCGATAACCTTCTGTCCCTTCATTTCTTATTTCTTATTTCTTTTGCTTTCTTTTTTTAAGTAGACATGAGGTGCTTTTCGACTGCAGGAACTTTAGGCCTTTCAAGTGCCTCCAACTCTTACAGGAGCCACCCACTGCTCAGTCCCTTTGTGTTCTGCTTTTCCCGCTTCAGTGCGGGGACCACGGACCGTAGACATTGACGTAATCGTTTTGCTCTTTTATTGTGATATCAATTCCGAGCGCGATAAAATAACGATACATTAGTCCAGTGGCAGCACTAACATTAGACCATTAAACAGGAGAACTTCTCAATCAAATGGCTTGATTGGCAGCTGTAATTACCACTGTTGATTAATATAAGCCTAGATTTCAACTGATGTTTTGCTTGTGTTCATTCAATGTTACAAGGTACCCTTGACAAGCTAACTCCTATAAGCTACAATTCCTTCTGCTGTATCTACCACGTCACCCCTGGTCAAAATTAGCTTTTTGTTGTCTTTTGCTGTATTTACCATGTCACCTCTGGTAAAAATGAGCTTGTTGTATTTACCACGTCATCTCTGGTAAAAAATGAGCTTGTTGTGATTACCACGTCACCTCTGGTAAAAATGAGCCTTTTGTTGTGATTACCACGTCACCTCTGGTAAAAATGAGCCTTTTGTTGTGATTACCACGTCACCTCTGGTAAAAATGAGCCTTTTGTTGTGATTACCACGTCATCTCTGGTAAAAATGAGCTTGTTGTGATTACCACGTCACCTCTGGTAAAAATGAGCCTTTTGTTGTGATTACCACGTCACCTGTGGTAAAAATGAGCCTTTTGTTGTGATTACCACGTCACCTCTGGTAAAAATGAGCCTTTTGTTGGTATTACCACGTCACCTCTGGTAAAAATGAGCCTTTTGTTGTGATTACCACGTCACCTCTGGTAAAAATGAGCCTTTTGTTGTGATTACCACGTCACCTCTGGTAAAAAATGAGCCTTTTGTTGTGATTACCACGTCACCTCTGGTAAAAATGAGCCTTTTGTTGTGATTACCACGTCACCTGTGGTAAAAATGAGCCTTTTGTTGTGATTACCACGTCACCTCTGGTAAAAATGAGCCTTTTGTTGTGATTACCACGTCACCTCTGGTAAAAATGAGCCTTTTGTTGTGATTACCACGTCACCTCTGGTAAAAAATGAGCCTTTTGTTGTGATTACCACGTCACCTCTGGTAAAAATGAGCCTTTTGTTGTGATTACCACGTCACCTCTGGTAAAAAATGAGCTTGTTGTGATTACCACGTCACCTCTGGTAAAAATGAGCCTTTTGTTGTCTTTCACTCACGTTGTGCTTAACCTCTAATGTCAATCATCACTGTAAGCCCCGCCCAGCAGTTTCAGGGCCACACAGAAGTACCCCAGAGTAGATAATAAAAACGGCCCTGAACAAAGTCCTACAGGGGCAGTTCCTGTGGTCAAAATGGGCACAAAGGCCCTTGAGTTCCTGCAGTGGACAATGGCCTTTAGTGTTTGGTTCACAGTTTGCATCCCCTGGACATTGGAGCAGCATTTCACTCATTCTCCCTGTAAAAGAAGAGCAAGGTACCAATGCATCTTAATCCTAGTCCTCCGACAACATGCCCACTGCACCCGATTACCATCACCTTCTGCCATCTTGCCTAGAATTTTACCCATTATCACACATCTAGTAAATGCTTCACTTAGTTCAAGAAACTTTCCTGAGCTTTCTAAACAAGATCAGGTTACTCCTTTACTAAATAAAGTTTCCCTTAACCTGATGTCTGATGTAAAGAACTACAGGCCTGTCCCTTAACCTGATGTCTGATGATGTAAATAACTACAGGCCTGTCCCTTAACCTGATGTCTGATGATGTAAATAACTACAGGCCTGTCCCTTAACCTGATGTCTGATGATGTAAAGAACTACAGGCCTGTCCCTTAACCTGATGTCTGATGATGTAAAGAACTACAGGCCTGTCCCTTAACCTGATGTCTGATGTCTGATGTAAAGAACTACAGGCCTGTCCCTTAACCTGATGTCTGATGTAAAGAACTACAGGCCTGTCCCTTAACCTGATGTCTGATGTAAAGAACTACAGGCCTGTCCCTTAACCTGATGTCTGATGTCTGATGTAAAGAACTACAGGCCTGTCCCTTAACCTGATGTCTGATGTAAAGAACTACAGGCCTGTCCCTTAACCTGATGTCTGATGTAAAGAACTACAGGCCTGTCCCTTAACCTGATGTCTGATGTAAAGAACTACAGGCCTGTCCCTTAACCTGATGTCTGATGTAAATAACTACAGGCCTGTCCCTTAACCTGATGTCTGATGTCTGATGTAAAGATCTACAGACCTGTCCCTTTCGCCACCTTTTTTAGCAAAGATTCTTGAAAAGGCTTTCAAGAAGGTTTTTAAGCAAGTTTCTGATTTCCTCTGAGAATAATTGACTGGATCCTAACCAGTCTGGTTTTAATTGTGGTCATTCTACTGACACTGCTCTATTGTCTGTGACTGAAGCAAGACCTTCCACTCAGACCTTTCAGCAGCCTTTGACACAGTAAATCACAAAGTTCTCATGTCTACCCTGTCTGATCTGGGCATTTTGAGTTAAGTACATAGTTGGTTTGAATCTTATTTCACAGGTCGATCATTTAATGCGTCTTTGGCAGCGACAAGTGTCCAAGTGTTGATGGGATGGCGGTCCTGGACTGTAGTGCCACAAATGTACAGTTTTTTTTACACAGATTTACTGTACTGTTTTTGGGCCACTCCAGTGTTGCTTTAGCCTTGTGCTTTGGGCAATTGTCCCACTGGTGGGTAATACCTCTCCCAAGCCTTAGTTTTACGCAACAGGTTTTCTTGTGATATTGTATAGAATACATCTCTATTAATTCTTCATTCAATTCTAAAACGTCTCCCAGTTCTTGCAGACGAGAAATGTTCCCACAGCATGATATAACCACTGCCATATTTCCCAATTGGGATGGTGTTTCTTGGGGCATTGCCAGTTTTAGATTTGCACCACTTGTACGGCAAGAAGCTTTATTTTGGTCTCATATGACCATAAAAACCTTTCACAGGGCTCTCAAGTTTTGAAGTGAGGCAAGAGTGACATATCCCCCCCCCCCCCTCCCGGCCACGCCCCCATTCCGCCCGCCCCTCCCCTGCCGTATGCCCACAGACCAGTCCTGCCCCCCCCTCCCCCCATATTATTATTAGTGTTTTATTGTTGTTAATAATTGATCAGACTTGCAGAAAAGATTTGACACATGGCACTGACAATTCAACCAATTACTAAGTATTTATTCAATTTGGGAGAGAGAGAGAGAATTATGACTTTGTTTGTTGTAGGTGTTTGTTGCCTTTTTGGACTCTGATCATTTTCGGTGTTGGTTCCCATTATATATGCCATAGTCATAGAATTGGATGTATTAATTAGGAAAAATTGTATTTATGAACATTGTAGTCAACCTTATGCATTTAAATGTACCTTGACCTCTTGCACACTCATCTCTGCAGTCACTGGCAAGTCAAAGTTTTTGACTGCGCTGGTTGACTTCAGTGCCTGCTGTTTGGCCTGATGCCCCTTACTGCCTATGTGCCTTGTCACATCCCGCACACCTGGATGGGCACAGGAGTTCTCTTGGCGGCAGATAGAGCACCAGTAATATGAGCTGGTGCTTCCTACAGTAATAAATGGCCATTTAGAGGTCCATTCACTATTAAAAGAGGTCTTGTAGGTGGCTGCTCCTGGGACTATTCTCCCTTTTGTTCTAGCCATCTCCACTGTTTCTTCCACCATGTCTTCCACTGTCTCCTCCTCTTCCACCTGCACCATCTCCTCCTCCACCTGTACTGTCTCTTCCTCCTCCACCTGGACTGTCTCTTCCTCTTCCACCTGTACTGTCTCTTCTTCTTCCACCTGTACTGTCTCTTCCTCTTCCACCATCTCCTCCTCTAATGTGTTTACGTTCTCTGGGCCTAGTCTGGCCTTTTTAGGGGGCTTTCCTCTTTGGGCGAAGGACAGGATGCTTATTTGTTTTTTACCTGACATCTTTGAAAGACAGATGCAATGATTAATGCATCCATGGCCAGGATATTTATAACATGCTAGTATGCCTAATGAGCTCGCGATTTTACAACTTCACGTGAAGAAGCCTCGGAATCTGAATAGAATGTTCAAGCAAACACATTTACAAAAAATAATGCCCATAACATCATTGAATATTAAGGGCTGCCTAATATTCGTTCGAATTATAGGCTATATATATTTTTAATAGGCCTACTCGAATTTATTATAGCCTATTAACGAAGTTCGGAGTCAAAGCTATAGTGAAAAGGCAAACTGTGGTGGCTACAAACACTCATTAAAAACTGATGCTAATTATCTGGGAAATATTCTCTAACTGCAGTCAAGTTGTCATTGCTTGTGTCAAAACATTGTGAATTTGTTGTAACATTAAAACAGGAGACGACTTGCTCTTTGTAGAAGACTGATGCTCGGAGCTCCAGTGGTTTCCTCAGGTTAACGAAACTTTCGGAAGATCAGTCGCGCGCAATTCCAGGATGCTTTATTTTCATTGGTTGCTGGATTAAATCTTACCCCGATACAACAGATACAAAAGACACTTTTTTTTTCTGATTGGCTATTTTTTTTTTTTTTGATTGGCTGATAATTGGCACCTCCCGGCAGAACTCCAGGGGATTCGGGGAGACGTGCTTGATTCCTCTATGGTCAGGGCAGCGCGGCCAGGTCATGTTTGCGCGCTGCGGCACATTAAATAGCCTAGAGTTTTTTTTCAGCGTGAGAAATACGATGTGTGGCGGGAGTGCGTGATTAAAGACCGAAATGAGTGACTGTCACGCTCAATGCGTGACACTTGAGAGCCCTGCTTTCACAATATTTGAAGCAACCTCCATGCATGTTTTAATGTGGATCTTCTAAAACAATTTGTTCTTTTTACCACCCTCCAATGCAGTCCAATTGTATGGATCACTCTTAAGATTGTGGACTCCTGCACCCCAATTCCAGCCACAGAATTGTGTAGATTCTTCAGAGTGATGGCTTGACTGTGGGGGCATCCTTCACCAGTTAATATCATCCTCTGGTGCATGGTTTGGGGAGAGCCTTTTCTACAAAGCATCTGGGTGGTATGATGCAACTTCAACTCAATGGTGCTCAATGGTGCTCAACTGGACATCAACACTTTATATTACTAGATATTTTCCTCACTTAAGCATTTGAATCACCTCGTCTCTTTAGGTTTCATTTCCTCTGTTAGTTCCCAACCGGCCTGATGACCCTAGATGACCCCCTTAGACAGGATGCTTTTCATTGCCAGCAGGAAGTCCCTACTTTAACCACTCATAGGCAGTACCTAATTATGATCAGCTGTGGTCAAGTGAATGACACCTCTGTGAATAATATGTCATTTGCCTTAATGTGGAACTCAGAATCACGGGCATTTGAATAGAGCATTAATGTTTGCAATACAAATACTGAGTGGAAAAGTATGTGTAAGTATCTTTTGTATTTGATGAAAATGTTGATGATTTTCAAGGCAGTTGAATACTTTTTTGCACCAATTCGCTAGAATGGCCCTATCTAATATATAAAACACGGAGTGCTATACATGTAATTCAAGTGTGGATGTTGCCTCGACACTGTGTGCAGTGCCTTTCCTCTCTCTGTGTGAGGTTTATGCCCCAGTTCTCAACTCAATTGACAGCATTGACTGGCTTGTCAATATTTATTACATGTTGTCATTTGTAAATTAAGGTTTTTAGAGGTAAATTATTTCTGATGAAATGAATAAATGAACTGATTAACCACTGCCCCTAAGTAGCCAGTGAAAGCTATGGGGTGCTAATAACATTCTGGTCCATTTAGTTTTATTCATTTTCTTATTGTGGGTCAAACCCTATTAGGACAGTACAGCACACTGGAGCCTTAGCTGAACATATGTAATGCGCTGAACTAACATTATCAATAACATGCTTTAAATTTGAGAGCATGTTTTCAAAAAATTCAAATGTAATAGTATCAGGTACCAAGGTATGCCTAGATATGAAAACGACGGACAAGATTGAGAGAGAGAATTGTGATTTGATGTCTTGTGTTTTGGGGAACCCTGAAGGCTGTCACCCCTCTTCCATGACTAACCATGGCCAAGAACTCTTTAGACATTCATGAACTGAACAAAAGTGCATTTCTTTTTGGGACTGCTCTATTTTTGAATGTGTGGAATACAGTAGCATGGGATCAATCTGCTGTTACCATGTTTAGGGTGTATGCCAGCTAAGGCATGTCCATGGTCATGGTATAAGTGGTTTAATGGCCGCAGTTAACACATATCTAGTAATCCTCCAAAAACATTTTCATGCAACAATACAAAAACTCACATATGGTGGTATAGTGGTTTGCATTGTATCAGTTGGCTAGTAGAGGTTGACATGGTCTAGAGTATTGGTGTAGAGCACTGATTGAACATTTGCCTGGATCTATTTATATTAATAATCGAGACAACAGCCAGCAAGTGTTTTCTATGACCATGGTCAAAATATATAAACTGCTTGTAAATATTTGAATCATTTGTGAAACACGAAAAATGCTTTTTCTTAATGTTTAACCTGTAACCCACACAAAAACCATATGCGAGTATAGACACAAAAACACTAATTTTAAACATGGACACAGTAATGTTGTGCATAAGTGAAAGCTTTCACATATAGGCCTATATGCACACACTCACACACACACACACACACATGCACACACACACACACACACACACCGATAGCTTGACCCTTAATGCATTTGCACAACAGCAGAAGGTGGTAGTCAGTTTAGCAGCTGTGTCAGCCATGGGGGTGTCACAGTAGAGCAGGGGGTCCAGCCATAGTGGCAGATCTGATCAGACAGTGGGAGATGGCTATCACCGTGCCGCTAATCTCACCGTGCGTACCCATGCTGTTGCTTGGAAACAGTGCCATTCTGTGATCCACGTACGCGCTGCCATCGTTTCCAAGCATAGTTCATTGGTGCCACACTGAAAAAAAAAACAGTCAAAAGTTCACAGGCCTCATTTGCAGCTGGGATAAAGAGTGATGAGATTATTGCAAAGCCTCCTATGACAGTAGCACCACTTTATGCACCCAACCAAAAAACAAATAACAGCAAAGAGACAAATATTGATTTTGAAACAATAAGAAACACAAATTCAGTACAGTAATGATCCAAACTGAGGCTTTAGATGGTTGCGCAGCAGGATAATGGCATGGCCTGTTCTCACTTCCTTCTTGAGAAGACTCTCCAGCTGGGCGCGATTCCAATGGTAATTAGGAAGGATGAACTGGTTTAGCCCCCTGATTTGCCTTTCTGTTTGGGAGTGTCTTCTACTCTGGAGGTCGGGTGAGGGCCAAGGTTTATCAAGCATCCTGGGAAAGGTGTTAGTAAGGCAAGCACTGGTCCGCCTCAGCTCCATAAATTAGCTCAAGCAAATACAGAAATGAGAACAACATGGAGTGGGCTGATTAAAGAGCATTTTGCCTTGTGTTTTTTTTTAACCAGTTAGGGCATAGATGAACAGATAGTCTGTATCTATTTTTGCTGAGGTCTTAGGGCATTATAAGAATTATGATGAGGTAACATAACATGATGGAACCATACATACACATTTATTTCTTTCGGTGTCAATATTAAACAGAGCATCTCAATATAAACATCCCTAAGAAAATTGGATGCAATAAAATTCAAGACAGCCAGAAGTGTTCCTGAATCAACGGAAAAACACCAGTCTGAAAAGATTAAGCGTGTCTGAACTTTATGGGACAAAATAATTCATTCATCTGACCATTGATTAATCTGACTCCATGACATTATTAAATTATCTCCAATATTACCAAGCAGTGTATAAGATAGTGGCACAGTAATGGAATGGCGCACAAGGAGTTCAACTGATGGTTCATGAATGAACAGTGTATTGGATGTTGGATGTTGTATGACCAAATAAACCTAATAAACCATGAATGCATCAAATGTAGAGAAATGGAACACAACCTGAATGAGTGAATCACAAGACAGGGAGAGATGAAGAGAGAGAGAGAGAGAGAGAGAGAGAGAGAGAGAGAGAGAGAGAGAGAGCATCAGAAGAAGAGTTAGAGAGCAAATGTCTTAAAATGGCTGGTTCAATTCTATAATCTCCATTTCCATGAATTTCCATAAACCAAGAACTGGTTTTGATTTATAAAATGTTGAAAGTAGTGCTTCTAGAACACTGTCAACTATTAAGTTAGAAGAACATTCTCTCAGCTTTGGAGGGGCAACCTAATCAGGGTTTATTCAAGAAATGTCAACAAATTCCTTCAACAAATATCTATCATACCATTATCTAACATTCCATTTGACAGACAGATCATGTTCAAACATCTGTAATTCTGTTTTAGCTGTTGTGAAATGATGCATTTGTTTTTACTAAGAAACTGTGGACAGACATGCTCAGGGCTAAATTAACAATAGGGCTAAGAGGGTCTTGAATGTGTCCCAGGGCCCATAGGCTTGCAGGGCCCTGGTTCCAGAGGAGGTGGGCCCACAGGCTCACAGGGCCCTGGTTCCAGAGGAGGTGGGCCCACAGGCTCACAGGGCCCTGGCTCCAGAGGAGGTGGGCCCACAGGCTCACAGGGCCCTGGCTCCAGAGGAGGTGGGCCTACGTCAGTTCGGTGTTAATTTGTAGCTCATTCCTTTTCATGTGTGGGTGTGACAAGTAGGCTACGAGCACTGGTCAGCCTAGCCTAGTCAGCTGATACCATGTGTCTGCACTCATACTTAGTGTCAGTAAAAGTAAACAATAGCCTACCATGATACGAGTACAAATAAACATCTGATTTCTACAGTGTCAGGTTCTGTCAGACCAGTATTGGCTGAAAAATGTGCTATCCTACTTACAGTTCGAAGTAAGTAGTAAAAAAAATACAGAGGCAAAGCCTTCAGTCAATCTGAAAGGAAAGAAATGCACGACAGATGTTGGCAGTCTACCACTATTTCGTTGTTAACAAAAAGGAAACCAGGTTGGCAGACAGAGAAATCTGCTAGTTTAGGCACAAAGTCAGATCTGAATCTTTTTAAAACTGAATCAGTTTTAAGACCAGCAACTTATACATCTTAAAAGCCCCGTCATAATAAGTATGCAGACTTTATAAAAGCTATCAGCAACAACGCGCATCAATCAACCCTGCACGCAGTCCTGGAGAGAGAGGGGATGATGCCACATGACAGCACTGAAGATCACAGAGGGGCTCTAGCTGAGCGCACTGCTTTAGACGGCCAGCCCGTCTCATTAAAAGTACTCCTAACTAGGATAGTTAGCTATCGGCCAATCAGTTGATAAGCTGATAAGAAGACGCTGATTTCACCTTTTCCCCCATCTAGTTATTATCAATTTGTGTAGTTGAGTCAGCTGGCTACTGTACCAAAACGTGTGTGTCTGTGTTGTGTTTTCTGTGCATTTGATTTGTGTTGTGACTGTATCATGTTGCCTTCATTGTGTGGTAGTTGTGCTGTGGTTTTCTGTACATTTTGATTTCGTCCGTGTATCAGTTTTGAAAATTATTGTTCAAACTAAATAGTTTGCTTATTAATCATACCTACATGACTGTCTTAACATTGAGTGTTCATTTTTTGACATTCTAATTAACATCACCTTAGCTAGTTGCTCACAATTGGTGTAGAAAATGCTGCTTCACCTATGCTATGCTGCTATACATTTGTTGTGTTGTATTAAGGGTGGGATGGTCAGGATGGAGCAGTTCATTGTGGTCACAAACAGGTTTATTTCCTAGATGGCTTGAAAATATTGCATGATCATTTTGAGGGGTGCGTTGGCATAGGTGTGGCCCCAGGGCCTCAGTGTTCTTAATCTGGCCCTGGACATGCTGCTCTCTCTCGCCCCTCTCTGGCATCCTCCCGGGGGTGAAATGCATAGATACAGTATTTGCAGGCACGGTGTCTCAGTTGCTTGCACTGCTTGCACTGCCGCCTCACAGCAAGAAGGTCATGGGTTCGATTCCCGCATGGGGCGCTGTTGACTCGTGGGGGCAGGTCCTCCCCAGAGTGCACAGTGCTCAGGTGGGCTATCTCCCGGGCCTTTCTGTGTGGAGTTTGCATGTTCTCCCCGTGTTCACAAGGGGTTTCCTCCACTAAGGACCCCAACAGAAAAAACATGCAAAATAACAGAACACATGTCCATCCCTGACCAAAGATAGACAGTTCACTTCACTTGGTCACCGGGCGCTACAAGCTGCCCACTGCTCCTGGGGGGTCCTTGAGGAAGGACGGTCCAGGATGGGAAAAATGCAGAAAATAAATTCACCGCGACCTCAGGCCTACCTGTGTGTGTGTGTGTGTCCTGTGTCGCCTCTATATATGCACGTGTGTGTTCCAGGGTGTCGTGTGTGCCATTAAAAACCTGACAAAGGTCTTAATTATTATTTGTTCATAATCATCACACACAAATCTATCATTTTGTATGAAAAAAGGCTTTGGTTGTTTTGCTGTTGAACATGTTGAAATAGTTTTCCTCAATCACTGCGCTTGCATCCTTAAACAGAAAGAACAAACACAACAAACAGAAGGACTTTAATTTACATCAAATGGCCAAAATATTGGAGGTGGCATCATAACAGCCTTGCCCAAGGCAGTCTTGCTGGTAAACTTTGGGGACTGTCTGGGTTTGTTTGTCAGGCCGCCGTGGATGTTTTTCCAGCTGCTAATACCCAATTAGGGAGATTATTATTGATCTGAGTCTTAACAGTTAACAACTAATCTCCTTTCTGGCAGGAAACATCCGATCAATAGGCTAGCATAATGAGTAGCAGAGGTTGTTTACAGATAATACAATGGAATCAGAACTGGGGAACATAAATAAATATCAGAACGACGACAAAATTCAGATTCATTTGTGCTGGGAGTTACCTTGGCCACAGATGTGGTCAGTCAACCACTGAAGAGGCTTGGTGTCACATAACTAATTTGAAATTGGAAACAAAGGATGTGTCACCCAAGGTTACATGATGTGATTTTCCCTTTCAAAGTCCGGAAAATTTCTGGAAAAACAAAGCTAATGTCTGCCACTAGCCCTAATCATGAGGGGTGACTCTGCATATACCCTTGGGATTTTTATTATTATTATGCGCGCAGTAATTAGGAGGAGAGCCACCAATGGCTATGGAACAGCGTGATTGTAGCTAATTGCCATCTGAAGGCAAGTCTGCCCCCCTTATTATTTTTTTTCACCATTTTCTTTACTGCCGGCGAAGGCCTTGAAAAGCAGTCTGTGGTGAGGGTAAACCCACTTACTGCCTGCAACTTCAAGCAACTCCCCCCATCAAAGGAGCCATGGACAATCTTTTTTGAAGTTTTTGCGAGACAGAGCTAGAAATGCGGTGGTGTCGGTGTCATGCCTGGAGAGAGAAGAGGGAGATGAACTGATTATTCCATGGATGTCAGAGAGGTGAAATGGACTCTCCTTGGATCCCGATTTGAGACCTTAACAGAATGCTAAATGGAGTAGCAAGCCCATCTGGTAGAGAGAGGACGTCTAAGGGCGAATGCACCTCATACTCTTCAGCCCTGTGCTGCACTACACCTGGCAGTGGCGTTCTTAAAAGTTGGTGGCCATCTCAAATATCGAAACAAAAGTGCAATCTTTCAGTATTACATCATCTTTATCATCTTGAACTTTTTATTTCTTCCCTCGATTGATAACTCCTCACAACTCTTCTAAACATCAACCAGGGAAAAAAAGAACCGTGTAGAGAAGAAAATGCATCAAGAAAGAAAAACAAACAAACTTGCCTGGCTCATTTGCAAAGCTGGGTTAAGCTTATGTAAAAGAGATGCGCTCCGAGTTCTTCGGAGGCCTCGAAACAAACACTTCCCCTCTCCTCTGACAGGCAAGTGACAGCTATTTAAATGCAAACTGTCATTAACGAACACAACCCTCTGCGACACCTGCTTTAATCACGGCAACAAAGGCGCAGCGAGTGGCCGGGCAAGAGCCCCCCTCCGCCTGTGATATTCAAATGATGGGGAGGTGCAGAAAGGGAAAAACAACAACATCAAACGGGTGGCATTTGCAGGGAGGGAGGCAGCAGATCTCCCGACGAACCGTTGCTAATCACCCTCCGTAATTTTCAAAGTGACTGAGGACTTAAAAATAATATCTTGTTAGGGGATGGATGAGGTATCACTGGTGAGAGTAAGATGGCACTACATGAATGCCTTGGTGCCCACTTTTATATAGGCAACTAATTCATGGTCTATGCAGACTTGCTGTACTCTGAAAGTTTAGGTGAACTGCTGTCAAAATGAATGGAAAAGTGGTCCACACCTCATTACAGGAGGTAATGTTATCAAATCCCCCAAAATAGTAAGTGAAAGATCACCAGTAACCATAAATTGTCTTCTCAAATTCTTATTCCAGAGTTACTCCTTATGTAAGGGAGGTTAGGGGTGCCACCATCAGAGTGAGTTGTTCCTGAACCTGAACTTGAACCTGAACTTGCCTGGTATCTGGTGAGTGAAGACATTTGTTCAGCATGTTGCGGCAACACATGTGGAAAAAGACAAATTCAGGGAATTGTTTTTACATTAAACTGTATTGCTGACATGAAAAATCAAACACAGAATAATATTTCATGACATGAACACAAATTAAATCTTGTGTGTTCATGTGTGAAAGAAGATGATATAATTCACACATTGACCCACATTCAGACACACAAGTGCACTGAGCCACGTTTTCAGTTCTGGGATACCAACTCAGAGGTCAGTAAATGTTACTGGTGAATATTGCTCAAAAGAAACAAGCTCTGCATCTTTGTATTATCTGTGTACACCAGTGACATATGTCCCCTTTACTCTTTTAATTAAAATCAAGTCAGAAACAACCAAATAAATATGCAAGGAAGCAATACCTGAACTGCAGAGCTCAATATTGATCTTTCTGTCCCCTCTACCTTAACTGCAGAGCTCAATATTGCTCTTTCTCTCCCCTCTACCTAAACTGCAGAGCTCAATATTGATCTTTCTGTCCCCTCTACCTGAACTGCAGAGCTCAATATTGATCTTTCTGTCGCCTCTACCTGAACTGCAGAGCTCAATATTGATCTTTCTGTCCCCTCTACCTGAACTGCAGAGCTCAATATTGCTCTTTCTCTCCCCTCTACCTGAACTGCAGAGCTCAATATTGATCTTTCTGTCCCCTCTACCTGAACTGCAGAGCTCAATATTGATCTTTCTGTCGCCTCTACCTGAACTGCAGAGCTCAATATTGCTCTTTCTGTCCCCTCTACCTTAACTGCAGAGCTCAATATTGCTCTTTCTCTCCCCTCTACCTCAATATTGCTCTCTCTCTCCCCTCTATCTCAATATTGCTCTCTCTCTCCCCTCTACCTCAATATTGCTCTCTCTCTCCCATCCCTGTGTGGTCCACTCCTCTGCTGAAGCATACACATGTATTTGTTTTGTTCTGTCTCCCTGGCGACCATAGCTAATATCCTAGCTCTGGAGCATCCTGGGATGCTTGCCACTTTTGGTGGATTATGCTAACCGTGGGACCCATGTAACTGTAATTATGAAACATCTGCTAGTCTCCTCAGAGGAAATAAATCAAGCCTCTACTCCACAACAGCTTCATCCTGTTTAATCGCCAGTGAGCTGCACGACACACGATGATAGACAGATTCTAATCTCCACAATATGTAGACAATGCCTGCTTGAAACAAAATACCAGACCTACAGGGTGCAGTGTTTCTTAGCATCTTGTGGCTATTTTCTTTAAGTATATCTCATCTCATGGCCTCATATGCCTTTTAATGACAAATTTGAATGAAGTGTGTCCTAATTACAAGAAATAATTAGTTTCCCTGTCAAATTATGTGTATCACTAAAAAATGAATATAATAAAATCAATACGTCATGTTACCAGTTCACACTTAATAATAGATACTGTAGATAATACCAATCTGTAATGGTGTGAGTCACAAAAAAAAATGTTTCAACGGGCATTTTTTAATCTATGTTTCTTTCCCAACCTTTTCCTCATATTCAATCTCTGTATCTGTCACTTGGAGTCCTCTTCTATACATATAATAATGCTATTTAAATAGAATAAGATCTCTTTCTCTCTCTCTCTCTCTCTTTCTCTCTCTCTCTCTCTCTCTCTCTCTCTCTCTCTCTCTCTGTAGCTGAAACACTGTTTTGGCAACAGTGATTCTTTCTTTTCACAATTTTGCTCATGTGTCCAAGACATATTCATAAATTCAAAGATTTTTCCACAGTAATCTAGTTTTTGGAAGCACAGTGATTTGCACATAAACAGAAGAAGGGAGACACTGGTGGTTCCTCCTGCATTATTCAACACACCCATCATTCTCTCGTTGTGTTCCTGGGCTGGATCGGAAAACATGTTTGTGTAGAAAGAACACAAAGTAGCCCACGCCCTGATAAAGGAGATATAGTGAGTGAGAATGGGTTTTTATTTCAGGTGTTTATCATCAATTAGGAATAAATTTTGTCTATCTTTAAATACGGGGTTTGCCTTTATGTATATGTGTGTTTTCTGGCTCACGATGCATATGCAATTTGCCTCCATTTTGGCACAGATGCCTCTCAGCTGAATGATGAAGTTTGCACAGCATAGTCAAAATACATCTCACATGTCCTGTTTGATATGTGCCTGTGGTTTATGTAAGAGATAACGGGCATTGACGTGTTCAGAAATATACACACTCCACAAATTCTCACTTATACTTGGCTACACTCTTGGGATGCACACCAAATTAAGTTCCATTTCAAGTCAAACATCAAGCAAGTGCAACACAAGACAAAGAAAGACGGCAAATAAGCTACTTACTAGTTCGGCAGACAGTAGAAAACGGGCGGCTTCAGGCAAACCTACATTTAGCAGTAATAAGCCTATGGACCTTGGTATGGCAATGGCACGGAGGCGATTCTCCATATTAAAAGTCATTGTAGCGCCCCAATTTTTTTTAAGCTGTTATTTTAGGGTAAAACTGCTCATCCTAACCCTAACCCTGAAGTACAATTACTGCATAATGCCACTTTAATGGAATTTGGGAGGCTCATTCATAATGCCATATAGAAGCTATTTGCCCAATTTCAAACAAATCATCCATGAGATGTCGCTACAACAAGTTAAACCATTTTTTAAACCAGTTTTCTTCCTTCTTTCCTCTGACATGGTTTACTCTAACTTAAAAATATTTTTAAATTAATGAATTTTCATTTATTTTAATTTACAAAATCATTCAATCATTTGCTACTTGGTGAAATTTGCACATTGTGCTTGGAGCCCGATAATTGCCTCTTGTGGTTATTTTTTATTTATGATAATATATACCCCTTTTAGTGTACAGCTGAAACCATCACAAAGTATAGTTCCTTCATTTTTTAATCCTGGGCATCTTTCCTATTTGGTGCTGGTTCAGTAAATAACCTTTAATGATTCAAAAGATGGGTATGGTCTGAAATATATGGGAGTCAAAATGTTGGAAAGGTAAGTAACTGTACATTACTTTAAAACTACTATTCACTGTGTCTTCACAGAACAATGAAATATGGCTTAACCATTGCATCTTAAGGTCAGAGTATTTTCCAGTTCTTGGGACTAGGGGCTGTATGTTATATCAGTTTTGCCAATACAGTGGCCCCTTTTGGTTTGTCTTATTGATATTAGTATCAGCTACCTCATAACGGTTTTACCAATATTAGTGTAAATGTACTCTCTTCTGTTTACCCAACGTTTGGCATGTTTGTTTTACTTAACCCTATAATGCCAGTATCATATTTGCTACATGAGTTTTTGAGACATTTTCCCCATCATGATCAATACTTTCCTGAAAAGCCTGTTGTATGAGGTCTGACACATATTCTGCCCTCTTGTGGATTATCCCTGCACTGTAGGCAGTAGTGGGCCGTTGAATGCTATATCCAAAATGGCTGCCTTGATGTAGTAACTCACAAGTATTTGGCAGCGAAATCTTTGGTCATTTTCAAAAAGCTACTGGAAGAATAACATTTACATTGTTACTAATGTTTCAATATAAAAATGTACTGTATTGAAGCAGCTTATAATTACGTATTATTTCATGCTTTATTTTATAGTAAAATCTTGTTGAAAATGTATGCATCAAATATGATGTATTATCATATTCATATTCATATAATATTCAAATATTATAATATTTGTAAATCCTTCCATTGTCTTTGTATTTCAATTCATGATGCGGACAGAAAGACCATATCTCAACAACTCTTTGATGACACGAAACTTGGTATATGGACTCAGGACCCCTTCCTGAGGTGGTGCAAAAATGTTGCCTCATTTGATCACTGGGGAGCGCTATGATTATTTGCCTAAATAATCTAACTGTTCATATTTAAAATTTGCTATAACACCAGTCACGGCTTTAATAACACAGTTAAATTGCTGTTACAACATGGTCTAATACGTTGGCCTATTAATTAGTATGCTGTAACAATGTTTTATAGAAGCCTATTAATTAGTATGCTGTACCAATGTTTTATAGAAGTCTATTAATTAGTATGCTGCACTTATGTTTTATAGAAGTCCATTAATTAGTATGCTGTACTTTAGTTTTATAGAAGTCTATTAATTAGTATGCTGTACCTATGTTTCATAGAAGTGTGACAGCCTTCCTCTGAAATGTTCTCAGACAGTGACTTGCACTGAACCCTACCATACCAGTTGCAGTTATGGTCTATACAATACTACGGCCTATAGCCAACTGGTTTACAACCACTGTGTTGACACACATCTTACCAAAGGGTAGAGCCTGTGTTGGTTGTACAACATTCGACATTGTGTAAGTAGGCAGGACATTTCTATTCTTTAACTCTCTGGAAGTTGTGCATCGCTGTATTTGCTGTTTGAAGGATGTTTAATAAAGTTTAAATATAAGGGCTGCATCAAGGCTACTTTCAGAGCTATGTAAAGTGTTCCTGTCACAACTTGTCACAACTTGACTAAGTTACAAAATGCAGAGCATAAGCAATAGCCTTAAAATGGCAAACTGCGAGTCGTTTCACAAGTGCATCTGCTCTCAACATAATTTGCATTTCTGTAACAGCAATACTTGTATTGTACTATAAACTAGTAGTGCATGTGTAAGATAAATTTGAATTATCAAATGTATCTAATATTATATCTAATCAAATGTATCAAATGAAGTATAATCACATGAAAAGGTCAGTCAGAAAACAGCAAGTAACATACATGTGGGAAATGTAAAGCCGGACAGGAAAGAGTACGTTAAAGCTGGCACAAAGGGTTAGAGAAGAGAAAGGGCAGCAAAAGGATAAATCTTAAGTGGTCAAGTCTGGGGCGCAGATAAGGGAAAGTTTCCAGACATATATGTGTCAGCAGTTTAAAAAGCAGAAGTAGAATAGCACAAGAATCATGTGTTATTATTACTATGTGCAGAGTGGACGACAGTGTAGGTGGGCGGCGCAGGGGGCCAGAGTGAGAATCACAGAATTAGGCCTTAAAAGTTCGAGCATCCTCTGTATCAGGCTAGAATGCATTTTCCGACTTGCTTGACTGTACTTGACTGTCTGTTGGGCGAGTTGTATTGTGTCAGTATCTACCAGTAAAACTCAACCTTGTTACAACAAATTGCTTGCTAGAGACAAAACATCCAATGATGTGTGCACTCCTTATCATCAGTGTGACATTGCAAAGTTTTGGTCCCTTTAAGGATAATCTATATGCCAAAATAATGTAGATTGAAAATGTATTAGTTTTTTGGAAGAAGTGCTAAAAAAAATCCCTCTTCTCTAAGAGACAGTCACATAGTGTGTATTTTTGACTGCATGTGTGTGTCATCTCAGAACAAATTTTGATTTTGACTTGGTAGTTGTATTGATGTTGATTGTCATTTTGTGAATGTGTAGTTTTGAGAAAATGATGAATTGCTTCAGAAAATGTGTTTTTAGAGAAAAACTGTAAAATAGAGATGAAAAAAGTGCTTCAGCTCAGACTCCTGACGCCTGAAATATATCCACCCTGACATATAAGGTCTCAATGGATCAGACAGCTGAGGCAATCTCTTCTATTTGAGATTCCTGTTGGTCTAAAAGTCCATGGTCCAGTACTACTCACTCCATGGTTCTGGTCTGACATGACATACTGTGTGCTTTCTCTTGTTCCCCACCATCTATTTCATTATTTTAACAGGATCCAGTAACTATGTATATCGTTCATATTTGAATTATGTGATACCTTTGATGTTTTGCAAAGAACAAGGGCATGAATGAAATAATAAAATGCAGAAAAAAATGTCCTCTGTGTACACATGTGTGTGTTTGTGTGTGTGCGTGTGTGTGTGTGTGTGTGTGTGTGTGTGTCTGTGCGTAAGTCAGAGTGATAAAAATGGAAACTCTCCAGGGGTTAAAGGTGTTTATGCAGTGGTATGGTGCTTTGCATATGCCCATGGAACATCATGTTTATGGTAATACTCATCCAGACACTCTCACACATTAGACTACACGGGGCAAGCTTGGGGTCTCATAGAAACATTTATTTTTTTCATTATTCATACTGTTTCTGTATTTTACACACATTAATATTGATGTCTGCTCAGGTGACAGAGTAGATGTCCTATACTGTAGAAAGCCCCTCTGTATGCATGAGTGACACTGTTCATCTGACATAGTTGGCAAAGTAGGGCCACTGTGCAAAAGAACATCTAAAAAGTCTCCTCCCGTCAAGATGCGGATTGGGTGCTGTTGCGAGACAGCTCCACATGAAATATGGAAAAGCATTCTTCTGAGATGAGCAGTGTGCCGTTTCAACCTGACAAGTGTTCAGGGGTAACCCTTTTTTTTTCTTTTTTTTTTTACTTTAACAGCAGTAGTTCTCAAACTGTTAAACTAACTCACATCATCACCACAGAAACACAGAGCTCTGTGTTTTTACATTAGGATTGCAATTTGGGGTCTTAACTGACTAAGCCACTGTATCTGTCTCTACTGTTCACTGGCCCCTCACTCTTCTCTCCATGCCCAGGGCTGTGTGCACAGCTCATCTTGAAGCACTCTTTGTAACTCGCAAGAGGGAAGTGCATGTCTTTCTGTCAGACACAGGCATATAATAATGGTTAGTTTTATTCTACAAAATTCAAATGTTCACTCCTATTGTTGACCATATTCATACTGCCATACACAGTTTAAAAAGGAGGACTGGCAGGGTGTAGGGATACAGCTAGTGGAGCAGAACCCCTGCACAAGACACCACCAGAAAGTAAGGGTGTGTATATTAACACATGGGTCATTCCACGCCAAACGGGACAATTAAAGGAAAATTCCCCACTCGACCATCTCAGATTTGGCTGAAAAAATTCAAGGTTGTTCATGCACTTCTTAATATGAATAGTCCCAAATATTAGCTCTCTACTCCCAATAGTTTTGTCACAAAATGATGTTTTAGGGGTGATGGGGTGCCTGTACTGTTTTAGCAGCGTTTTCTGTACAGCCATTTTCAAATTGATATAACTAGAAATGTATTTTAGCTACCTCCTTCAAACTTTCTAGGCTTAAAATCTGATACCATAACTTGAATAATATGGATTTCCAAGGGTGTGGCTTGGGTGATCATAGTATTTGGGGTGCTTGAATTTGCTCGGAATTTTTACTCTATGCTCTGTTGCAGCATCTTTGAAGGCCTGTGGAAAGCTCAATGTTAAAGCTAGAGACTGTCTGTTTTTTATCTAAATTATGTAAGTCAAACCATGTTGCCTCTTTGCAGTTCCCTGGTCCATTGTAGTACCATGGGAAAACACTTAATCCCACTAGTGGCAGGCAGACAGGCAGTCATTTCTGGACACCATTTCACCTTAAAGAGTATAGAGGCAGTCTTCGCTAGGAGTGAATAGGATGAAAACTAAATCCTGCACTGATACTGTAAGAAATAAGAGGATTAAGGAGTCCATGAGTATGCAAAATTAAATGTGCAATTACTTGTATCTTGTAATGACTTGCTTTTCAGTGACGCTAATATACAGTAGTTGCCATTTCCCTTGTTAAATGTGTAATGTGTGTAAGGTCATTCTGTGTGCATGTGTGTGTGTGTGTGTGTGTGTGTGTGTGTGTGTGTGTGTGTCTGTGAGCAAGTCAAAATAGATAAGATAGATAGACTACTTTATTAATCCCTTGGGAGTAAACCTGTTTGGTCACTGTTGCACAGAACAGACACAATAAGAAAGACCAAATGGAACAGACCAGACATATTCCAAGAAGGCGTTAGTAGCGTTTATGGGTCCATCTGACCTCATACTATGGAATACCATGGCCATACCCAAATATGCTTAATTTCACTGGAATACCAGTTTTTTTATTTTTTATTTATTTTTTTTGGCACAATGTATACAGGCATATCTCCAGGAGCCCTTAACCAGAAATGCATTCACCTTGAGAAAATAAAAGTATCTGTTTGCAGCGTTTTGCATTCATTTAGTACATTCTGTGGCATGGACATTATCGTCCTTGAAAGGGAAACATGTTTTCCCACTGTCATTGTTATCCTGATAATAGAATAGCTTCTTGTCTTTCAACTGCTGTTTGATAAGCTACAAATGTACTTAAAGTTAACTGCCCCTAGATAATTTGACAAGTTCTTACGGCTATCTGTAAGGCTAACTTTGAATTTCCCGTTCCTTTCTGAAAACAGAGCAAGATACTTCCAACAGACTCTGACCTTGTGTTTTGTTCATCATTTGTCATTTAATTTCCATCATATCCAGTGTTCAATCTTTAAACAGAACACTACACACATACGAGTGCCAGAAAGGATTGCATCAGCCTGCTTCATTCTATTACATGTTCTTCATCTCAGGTTGAAACAGTCATCCTCCGTTTTCCTGTCCTTCAAAATTATCTTGCTAAGGCACTGTGGTGGCAATTAAAAACGTAGCCTCATATCTTGGGAGATCCTACGAGCTCTATTGGAAAATGAGGCTTGTGGATAATGAGGGGAAGGGGACACACACAGGGCTGCATTTTAATTAAAGGCCTTTTCCAGCTAATTGGAGATGAGTAAAACTGCCCAAATGGCCTTTGCCCAATTGCCTTAATTCTATGTTATTGTGCGCTGCCTGCCAATGCTGGTCTGAGTCCTGCTAATGTTCCCTCTTCTTGACGGATCCTTTCTGCATCGCCCCAGTGGAGTATGACTCTGGACTCATTGGTGGCACACCAAGGAAAGGCCCAGGTAAGGCAGGCCCTAACCAAGCTTAAAGTAACTTATTGTCATAGGAATATTTAGATGCTTTACTGATAATAACGTTAAGGTTTTTAGGGAAAGTGAGTTGTAATACATAGTCTCTGTATTTCTTATTAATGTTTAACATGATATTTTGCGAATAACAATTAATTAATGAAAGTAGTACATTCCAGAAAAGCATTTTTTAATTCTGGAATGAGTTCCTCATGGCTGGAAATGCTACAAATGCTATAAAGGCTTTGGTAAGTTTCAACAAAAGCTGGGTTCCCTGTTTCTATTTGATGCAGATTTTGAACATTTGAATAGGAAATCCTGATTGGAAACAATTGAAATTCAAAAATGTGTAAGTAGAACAAAGCATTCATCAGTGGAAATGGGTTTATTCTGATCAGCATTGCTGATAATTTCATTATGTGTTTCCGTTGAAGTTGCCCTAGACAGTTCAAGTATTGAACCCACAGCTGTTCGCAACTAAAGATGAAATCATTAAAGGATTCTCATTAGAATATCCTCGAGTTGTTTAATGGAGACAAGCTGAACATTTGCTAGTATACTTGATTGTGTCTCTTTCTCTAAGAAATAGAAGAATAGAGAAATAGAAACCTATTTCATATTTTAACTAATTACATTTGCTGAGTTGCTGATGCTGATAAATGAACTATTGATATCACTCTCTAAATATTTTGTAATTCATCAGATGAATTTGTTGAATTTAGTTCCAGTAAAGTCCTAACTCTTTAGAATTTTTACATAAAAACTCGGAGGACAACAAAAACTCAGTCCAGGTTCTTGAATAGCTGTTATAGATAATTATTTTCTTCTGATGTTTAATTTTCCCTGATCAGTGTAAATTGCTTCTTATTAGCTCACTAGAGATTTTGTTTGGCTGAGTGCAGTGTATCTACAATCCTCCACTTTCAGTAAGAAGTCATTGTCATTCATTAGCAGACTGCACAATGCAATCTGGCAGATGAAAAGAGTCCATTAATGCATGAATCAAATTAAATCTGGGAACATTTGTCACATCCAGCACGAAGCCTGACTCTAAGAATAAGCATTTTTTTTGGCGAAAGGTGTCTTCTAGCCATCAAAATCTGAAGTGTTTTCGTAAACAAACAAAGTGAAATGTTCTCTTCTTCATCCACATCAAACATTTCCAGACTATCATCAAAGCTTTGAACAATGAATGGTGAGAGAAATCAGAACCTTCTCATGCATTCGCATGTTTCTTTTTTTTCTCAACCATTGTTTCCACTGCAATGCCTTTGGGTGTCAATATACTGTGATACTCACATAGACTATTTGTAATGTGACCTTTATATTATTTCATTTAGCATAATTAGCCAAATCAACCAAACCAATCTACAGCACAACACAGATATACTTTTCCATAGCAAGTGTTCCTTAGGTATTCAACCTGTGACCTTTTTGGCAGCTTGCTCCACTGGTTGAGCTACAGGACTGTTTTACTCATTTAACTAAGAGTTCTATTGTCTATTTTCCTTGCCTTTCATATACTTTAGGTCTCAGATAATTAGGACCAATTTGCCATATACTTTTGGAAAAGGTGTGACATGGAGAGTGACTGACTATATGCCAAAAGCTTAATCGGTTTGTGCTGTTTTTTGCCCTCATCCTTTTTTATTGGCTTATGGAATGCTCCTGTTGATTCTTGGAGGAATTCTATGGTTTGACATTGTAGTTTTGATTGAACACTGACCAATATCATTTCCCAGCACAGAGAATGTTCTAATGAATTACAGACCTTGTGTACTACTGAACCACCAGCATAAGACCTTATATTGCTATGCTTCTTTGCCCTGTTGGAGAGGGAGGCTTAAAACCATTAACAACAATTACACTACTTCTGCATTTGTCTTGATGGGTGGTCACTGTGATCAGAAAATGTAATGTATGTCACCAGTAGGAAAGTATTTAAACATGAGCCATGTCCACTGATGAGGGTGTGCAAAGTGCATTGATTTCTGTCTCCAGCAATTATGCTTGTCCAGAGAACGAAAGGAAGCCTCACACTGGGCATGTCATGCTGGCTGCCATTAGTCATATTCTTCCTCCAACAGACTAATTGGTCGGAATATCTGAATGAAACAGGACACTAAGAGCTAAGTTCTTTTTTGCTAAGATTAGTATGTTGTACTCTCTACTTTGTACTCTCCACAAAAAATAGCCAAGACCAGATCTTTGGGTTCAAGTCGAGGTAAAAGAACACAAGCCAAGGTAGACTCACAAAGGCGATGACAGTGAAAGAATGAGTGGTTATGTCCCTGCCCTGCAAACAATGGCTCACTTTTTTCACTGTAGAGCAAACCAACATATATAAATATAGAAAAGACTCTTTTGGTACTGCATTGACCAGCTATACCAGTCAAATAACTCCATACACATAATCTGAATAAATGTGAGCACTCGACAGATCTGAGAATTGGAAACATTTATGCTAAACAGACACAGGCTCCTCTCAAATAATAGCAAAGTCAGTGGTGTCAATTTAACTCAAAAAGAGAACCCTTCAGCACTGTACACTGATGTAAATGGCACACTTCCCTGTGTCTAAATGAGTCCTGTATACGTCACTGCACTGACCTAGTGGTGATTAGTCCTGTATCCTGTATACGTCACTGTACTGACCTAGTGATGATTAGTCCTGTATACGTCAGTGTACTGACCTAGTGGTGATTTGGATAATGATTTTTTCAAAGACTTTTCTAAGTGACATACATGAAGAGAGATGAAGTTCTCATCTTTTTTACAGAAGTGTCGACAAAAATACAGCACGCTATGTTGCAGGTCTGTTGTGCCAGAACAATAAGTAAGAAAACATAATTATAATATATATTAATATAAATATAATAGACATCCTGGTTTAGATAACCTCATGATTCATAACTCATAAATCAATTGAATCCCACAGTGCAGATAGAATGCACATATAGAATGGCAATTTAACATGTAACGGTTAACATAAAGAGAACTCGGTTTATAGTGTTTTATAGTCTGAATGTGAATCTAGTGACAGTAATCTTCAAAAACAAACATCTAAGTACTTACTAGGTAGTAGTTTCTACATGTTGTGAGTTGTGCTTTTGTAATTATGTATGTTGGTGTGTACATTTTTTCATGACAGTATTTACTAGAGTTTGCGTCACCTTTTTGGATGTTAAATAAACATTCTGATTTCAGTCGGCAAACAGATGAATAAACATGCAAATGGATGCATCACTGAGAGACAGAGCAGACAGGGTCACAGCCAATATGGTGGCTGAGTGGATTGGACATGTGTGCGTGTGTGTGTGTGTGTGTGTGTGTGTGTGTGTATGTGTGTGTGTGTGTGTGTGTGTGTGTGTGTATGTGTGTGTGTGTGTAGGTGTGTGTGTGTGTGTGTGTGCGCTGGGTGCAGGGAGATCCTCCTACTCCATACCTTTATCAGTAGCCTTTGAAGGACATGTCTCAGTATACCACCCTAATGGTTGACCCCATCACATCGCATCATCCTGTCACTCAGGCTGACCTTGCCATTGCAGAGATTACTTGATAATAAGTTAAAAGCAAGCACACTTGTCCAATGTCATTTTTTGACATTTGTGAAATGATGGTATTTTTTTTTCTTTTTGCTGATATCTCTAGAATGACATGCAGTAGTGCAAGTAAGTGCTAATTAACTTTAAAAAAAATACACTTTGGACATCTGCACAAAGAGTTCATAAAACAGCCAAGACATGTCAAACATTTAATGAAGGCAGTAAATCGTGACAGGCACAATGTCATATTGTTTTCTAAAGGGATTCAGAGAGTTCATATTGCCACACACACACATACACACACACTCACTGACAAACACACACACACACACACACACTGCGATTACTCCTAATTGTCACCACTGGCGACAGGACTTCACATGCAGGAACAAAGCTTTCCTCCCAGAACTGAGGCTCACTGCGATGTGCCACTGCTGTTGACCTTGTCGTGTTTGACCCTTCTGCAACATCCTTAGAAGCTTCCCAAACATCCCAGAGGCCCAAGCGCAGGTATCTCACCCATATATCACTTGATTTATTTAACTGTGTGAAGACCTTACTTCAGGTGCTCTGGAGCATTTTTCGGATTTAAGATAAATTCCGCTTTATATGCTCATGCTTCACATACTTTTTCCCTCTCTTCCATCCTTTTTCTTCTGTCCTGTTTTACTTTGCACTCTTAACCCTCCTATTATGTTTGGGGTCAATTTGACCCCATTCAATGTTTAACGTCTCTAAATAAATGTTTGACATAATTTGTTTTGCTTCATATTTAATGACTTTTCCTAATTTAATGGGGACAACTGGGTAAACACAAAATTAACATGATGATATGTTTTCAATGTCATGTACACATACTTTACGCATAGGTGTTGTTTGGGGTCAATTTGACCCCAGGCTGTTTTAATTGTATCAAATATATAAGAAATATCAACTTTTTTCATCACATTGTTACTTTTCTTGATAAAAGAAATAGTTTTTTATTCCAAATGTTATAGATAACAACAATATGTACTTAGAAATAATATGAAGCCATAAAAACACCAGAAGGATATCTATTTCCAATTTTAGGTCAATCAGTGAGATTTTATGGGGATCTGCATATTTCTCCATAGTCGCGTAACATGTATTCTGGATGTATAAAGGGAGTGGGTGGGGATATTGTTTTATTTTTAAGGGCTATATAGGTAGTCAACAAACAAACCTAAAGTACCTGACACATAAACTTGGGTAAAAAAAATAATTATAATAATTTTTTGGAGGTTTAAATTGCTGGGGTCAAATTGACCCCAAGCATAATAGATGTGGGTAAAATTTGAACATAATAGGAGGGTTAAAGGCTTTTTTAAGTGTTTTGTTCTTCTGAAAAAAAAATTCTAGCTGGATGACAAATACGCAATCCACTCTGCTCAGTAATACTGATATTACATTTCAGTCCAACATAATATCAAGTTATGCACAAAATTCATTAAATGAGGGTTTAGTATAATACACCTCTATACTGAAACCCAATCCTAACACAGTAGCAAGTAAGCATGTATGTACTAGTGTACTGGAGGCTGGCGCCTCAACCACTGTAAGTATGTCATAATGTACTAGTGTACTTACCAAGGGCTGGAGCAGCAACCACTGTAAGTATGTCTCGTATGCCTTGTAGTTGGTGAATGTTCAGAGCACAGCTGGGAAGGGTATGTGATTGTACAAGGCTATTTGGCCATGTTTGCCATGGTGAGGAGGCTAGGTTCAATATATTTAGCTGAGATATTAAATAAACAGTATGTGTTGCAGATGTATGACTTATTCACACATCCACCAGGGGTCTGTGCCTGAATAAGAGGACCTATTTTATACTGAGAATCCATACTAGATTTGCTCTAAGGATTTATGCAGTGACACAGTGAGACGCAAGCAGAAGGTTATAGATTGAAACATTAGCCAGTGCACCTACCTCTATTCACTGTCATAACATACACACATATACGGTGAGAAGATGTAGACTGTAAACAGCATTTACATTTAGTCATTTAGCAGACGCTTTTATCCAAAGCGACTTACAAGGGTGCATATACATTTTTTTTACATCTACACTGATGGCACACTGCACATCAGGAGCAATTAGGGGTTCAGTGTCTTGCTCAAGGACGCTTCGACAGTGAGGAATCGAACTAGCAACCTGATTACTAAACGACTTCTCTACCTCCTGTACCACTGTCGCCCCCGACTGATAATAGAAAGATCCTGACGAAACAAAATGAGGACAAAACCCTGCCTTTTATTCTGGTCACTACTGTCTTTTTGTAAGGGGGTTCACGGCTTACAAAACATCTAAAGAAAAAATTATGAGATGAGACAGCATGTCTCTCCATTCCCTTTGTCTGACCCAGACATGGCTCTTACAACACCTGAACAATCTCCTGCGTCAATAATAAATGCTGTTTTCCAAAGCGTTACCAAGATGGAAAGGAGTGCGTATGGAGAGCCAGATAGGCAGAGTGAGGATTCTTCATGTGATGTGCAAGGCAGAAAGGAAGAGGACCGCAGAGCAGCCGCAGCTGAAGCTCAAGGAGACTTTATCACACTTGTTTTGATAACCACAACTAAAGATGGAACAACATGCAGTCAGAAACATGCCTTTAGAATGTATACAAACAACATGCAGTCAGAACAATGCCTTTAGAATGTATACAAACAACATGCAGTCAGAACAATGCCTTTAGAATGTATACAAACACACGCGTATACTGTATATGCATGCAGAAATACACAGCACATATGTAGACACAGAAAATGAATTAGTACAATCTGTGGCGTGTATCTTTGTGTGAAACAGTGGAAGGCAGTAAATCGGTGGAAGCAGTGAAGAGGGTGAGGTGCGGGCCGGGCTGGCTTTGGGGGGGGACACACAGAGGAAAAGAAGTGTTTGTGCTAAAAAGCTTGAGGAAGTCTTAATTAAACTGACAGTAAAAATGGGGACACCAGAAGAAGTGGTGAGTAATGAGATGACGTGGTATTTATTCACCGCCATGTTGATGTTGTCCTTATTTCATATGGAGTTTCTGTAAGGAGGCCTTTGAACAGTTGACCCTTGAAGCATATGAGTAAGTGTATGTGTATATAAATATAACATGCCTGTGGGTAGACTAATCAACATAAAAACTGACTGCACAAAAGAGGAAAGGATTTCACCAGATCTGTTTACTCTTGCAGACTGAAGGCACTGACATTTCATCTAGAAAATATGTTTGGAAATAGTAGATAACTTGTTTATTATTTTACTGATCACCTACATATTGTTGCTGACCAGTCTATAATGACTTTTGAGCATCAATCATTTTTCATTGTACCATTAGGACAGAATTCTTGCCAAGCCATAGTTCAGCTAAAACAGTGTAGGATACTGTTACATATTTGCTGAGAATGTGAACAACTCTAGTTTTGCCCAATTGTAGAAATACATTTGTTGTCACAAGGCTCCACTAAAGCTCAGTGAAATGCTCCAAGCTAAAATGTATGAGTACAGACGAGTATTACACACACAATGTTCTGCAAATCCCTTAATACTTCGTGTGCCTTAACACTCTCAAGAAATCAAATATCGCAGTTTGTGCTAGTTCCTAATATTCTCCATCTCTGTGTTCATTCAAAGGGACAACAAAATGTGTTTACCTTGCAGTAAAATCTTCCACATCAAACATGGCACATCAAGCACATAAGTGTTAATAACACAACTTCAGATCAAACAAAGCACATCAAGCACCAAAGTTTTAATAACACAACTTCAGATCTCTGTGTGGTCCTGTTTTAGCAGTCTCATACATGCTGTTATCTCTGGGGTTATTTTTAGTCTATGGATTTATTTTTCACACTTGACCATAACAGCGTCAACCCCTGATTAGAGAGGGGGAATGACAAACTAAAAGCAGTACCAGTCATCAGTTTACTGCCACAGTCACCTAATTACATGGCAACAAATGAATTGCCAATCATTGGGATGTATTGTCTGCCCTTATCATGGAAACCCATCAAGTCAAGTCAAGCCAATTAAAAGCCACGACAAGAGAGACAGCTACAATGAGCGAGCCCCCTCGTTCGCTTAATTCATGATTGCCAATTAGAATAGAATACTGAGCAAAGTTGTAAAGCTGTCGGGAAAGAGGAGTTGGGGGGAGAATCGGCCTTTCCCCCATTGAATGATGCATGCTTTCATTTACCTTCCTTATCTTGTGGGGCAACAGGTACAAAAGACACAGCACTTTAAAGAGCACTTCCCCAATGAAGAAGCTGTAAATGCATGCAACAAAGATGAAAAAAGATAAATAGATGGATAGATAGATAGATAGATAGATAGATAGATCGATAGATGGATAGATAGATGGATAGATGGATAGATAGATGGATAGATGGATAGATATTTTTTCATCAGCAAAACATTACTAGAGCTTACTCATGCATTCAATTATAATCCAGAGTAATGCATTTAGACAGTGCTTTAATCAACAGGTGTAAACACCTTGTTATTATTATTATTATTACTACTACATGTTATTTGTATGACTATAATAGCACTTTTCATTCAAAGAATGAGTTCAAAATGCTTTTACATTTCAGCACACAACTGAAGGAAAACTAAATAGTTATATTATAATTATGTATCTGGTGAAGTTTAGGCCAGACAAAGACTTGACAGATGATTTAAATATTAAATATCAAAATAAAAACTTATGTCACCCAGGAAGTTCTGTAAACACTTACTTACAGTAAAAGAAGAGAGATGGGGAGAATGGTCGCACCCAGTGAGCGACCAGGCCATGTCAGTTGCATCATTAGCCACTGTAGCAATACTATTGATGGTCTAATTAAAATCTGTCATCCTGAAATATGTCACATTTTTAACGGGTGCAAATTGATAGCCCACATTAGTTTCCACTTTCTCACACTGACTTCTCATTTTCAACTGCCAGAAGTGAGCTCGTACTAACACAGACACAAACTACTGTTCCCTCTGCTTTGGCACAGTGTGTCAAACTTGTTGAAAGTTGACATTTCCAATTCTGCATTGTGCCATTCATCCAAAAAACACCACAGGACTGCTCCAGTCTGGAGAAAGCATTGAGCTCTACATATTATGTGGGTAGATGACTTTGAACAATTGCTGGGTGTATAAAAACAGTAATGAGAATGGGCCTCTTTCTCGAACGCAGTTAAGAACAAGTTAAGAAATGTCTTCTTTACTCCACTTAAGCCGTTCCCGGGACAATTCTGGCATTCATGAAAGTTTTCTCATCTGGGATTTGTTCTTAACTTAGACCAGAATTTAAGAACGCTAAATAGTAGTTGTAAATCGGCCAGATTATTTTTAAGGGCTGAATTTGTGAGAAATTGTTGGTGATTTCGTTCACATCAATTCTACAGACATCCTCGGATTTAAATAATTATAATAATAATAAATACGAGATTCTGACTTCACACGTCACTATGGTTGCGTGCCCTTATAAGGAGCTGGCGGGGCGTGTATGTATGCAAATCCAGGTGTACGAGAACGCGCGTTCAATTTCAGAATCCTCATTCCGGGGAGCACAGCTGAGAACACTTTGGCTGTGTAAGAACCCATTTCCAGGCGTTCATGAATCCGGCGGAGCTTTTTTCTTAAGTTGGTAAGAAGATATTTAAGAAGACACTTAAGAAAATGTTTGAGAATGAGGCCCAATGTCTTACAAAAACATAAAAGATACAAAAAAGAGGATAACTGAAAAAGGTCAACTCTATTCCAGGAGCATTCTCACTTTTTGCCTGTTTTCTATAGACAGGTGGTGTAGAGTTGTGATGTCACATGGCCTTCGGCAACATTTCCCACATATGAGGCACTAAACATATATATTGGCAATGATTTTTGTTTTTTTATTAATTGAGCGCTGTCCCTGTCAAACAAACATAATACATATATTAATTGTGAATATAGACTGGCTCAGGTTGCATTTCTACTCTCAAATATTTGAGCAAACCTCTGTGCTTTTTCATTTAAGGGACCTTGTGAGAGCCATGTATTAACACAGAGGATGGAGAGCTATGGGTCAAGGTCTTTATGTGTGGCACGGTGGCTCAGTTGCTTGCACTGCTTGCACTGCTGCCTCACAGCAAGAAGGTCATCGGTTCGATTCCCGCATGGGGTGCTGTTGGCTCTGGGGGGCAGGTCCTCCCCAGAGTGCACAGTGCTCAGGTGGGCTATCTCCCGGGCCTTTCTGTGTGGAGTTTGCATGTTCTCCCCGTGTTCACAAGGGGTTTCCTCCACTAAGAACCCCAACAGTAAAAACATGCAAAATAACAGAACTCATGTCCATCCCTGACCAAAGATGGACAGTTCACTTCACTTGGTCCCTGGGCGCTGCAAAGCTGCCCACTGCTCCTGGGGAGTCCAGGATGGGAAAAAGCAGAAAATAAATTCACCGCGACCTCAGGCCTACCTGCGTGTGTGTGTGTGTGTGTGTGTGTCCTGTGTCGCCTCCATATATGCACGTGTGTGTTCCAGTGTGTCGTGTGTGCCATTAAAAACCCGACAAAGGTCTTAATTATTATTTAGAGAAAACAAAATAAAGTTAAAGTTGCCCAAGCTTGTTATGAAGCTGAAGTGTTCATTTTTAGTCCAAAGTAATGCCTCACTCTATTGTGAGATATTTTCTTGATATTTTCTTAGTTTTGAGAAGTTGTTTAGTAGTTGCCTACTACCCATAACTGTTTAACTCAAATCCCTTGAGTTTTATAGCTGAAGTTTCGGATATACGTACATTGCTACATTGCGGAAATACAAAAAAAATGGTCATTTTGTCAAAATTGACACCAGTATTGATGTGTTTCATCACAGTAAAGTCATATAATTTAGTTTACAGTTCAAAAATCATATTTAAGTGTGCAGTACCTGTACATTTATTAGAGTAATGTGAGGTTGAACTTTCTTGTGTCAAATTAAGGCTACGGCTACTCCTGTAAAAAGTCTGGGTGCTTGAGTTAGCCTGCCAGCTAGCTAATATTAGCGGTAGAACATCTACAAAACCAAATCAATTTCATTAGCTATCTCGTCAATATTAAAGACTGTTTAACCAAAGCAATCAGCAAGTTAAGATGTCAGTCACCAGAAAATATTGAAACAGACACCACTTACCTTACTTGTGTATGTCCTAAAACGTTTCTCTAAAGAAAATGTAAACGATGTGTCTCAGTCTGGTTGAAAATAAAAGCCGTTAGGTAGCTGGGTAAACAAGGAGTGGCTAGCTATACTAAAACTAGGTGGCAAGAAGACAGCATCTTAAATAGCACACACTGACATTAATCTTGCCCTACTGGCGTATCACATTCATAGTTTTTACAATTAATTCATCTTTTCTTAGTACATAAGAAATAGACAGACGCCAAAAGTTAGCTTGACTTACAAATATGTGGCTTGCATCTCCGGCAGGTCATTGGGGTTTTATTATCCGACCCTGTGCAAAGATGAAATCTTGCAAGCTTTGGGGCTGGTGTTGATCTAGTGTTAGAGCACGGCTTTGGGGCTGGTGTTGATAAGAAGGCTTTACCTCGCCTGAATCACCAGTAATGCAGATGGTACATTACACACAATGCACTTCCTCTGTGCCATGGTAAGAGGCACCAGATGTTTCCTTAGCTGGCCAAGGAGAAACCTAGACTTGTAGAGCCTTTCCTGATTCCAGGAAAATGTCAACCAAATTGTAAAGCAATGCCTGTGGCCACAGGAGTGGGTATTTGTGACCTTGTCACCTGAGTCTACATCCCCCCTTACTAGTATTGTACTCTAGGCAGTTTGTGTGCAGGGTCCTCACCAACACATTATTATAGTGTTTTTTTTTTTTTACTGTTTTTGTTATTATTTTATGCAGAAGCTAGAGTGATGGTTTCTGTGAGGGCGAATTATGTGAAAGCAGGTCTCTATTACTGAAAATGTACAGCCCAGGATAGGATGTGGAACCCTTTCAGAGCCTGGATGACACAAGCTTGACAATGCCTGAAATTACAGTGTGTTTGAAAATAATGCAACTACTGGTCAGCTGTAAAATTAGGAAAGTATTTAGAGTATAGATTACTTACAGTGCAGATTATGTTGCTCAAATATAGAATATCCTTGACATCTTACATAACCTGAAAACAAACAGTTAAGTCCGATGGCTTTGTTGTTATATGTTGTTCAAATGGAGATTAATGAGATCAATGTTAGACATCTTGAATGTTTCACACATACCAACACACTGATTCAAAGTTAAGGATCTTTTAGAAAGTCCAGACAGGACTCAGCCTGCCTATGGCCAAAGAGGGCACGGACTGCTCTTGTGTTGGTCATGGGGAATCAATAGCATGACAGAGTAAATGAAACAGCGGCGACTGCCCATGACTGAACATCAAGCCCTGTCAGTCTGGGTCTGACATGCTTTTCCTAAAGTTCCTGAAGGTCAGACACTAGGGCCAACTCCGCTCCATCAAAGCAAATAGGCCCCATCTACCACACACAATTCAGATGATTGACTGACATTGGTTTGAGTCTAACTGCGGTTGGATATGGGGAGAAAAAAAAGGGAATTTAGACATTGTGACGACCTGGCCTGCATGGGAGACGCTGACACAGTGAAGGTCAGAGTGATTGAAACAGTCAGCATGCTTTATTTGTTGGGGGATTTTCTATCCCACCTCTCCCACGGTTTATTGTAGTTTGATATTGCATAGGAAGTTGCATTATGCTATCTTTGCTCAACGTCTAAATATCATGTTGGCCATATATTTGTGAACAACTGATGAGGTCTAAGACCAAATGACCCTCCATGCATCTACACTTAATGGTCACTGAAAGGAATTATTTCTATATCCCAAAGGTATCGGAGACTCAGTCAGATTGTGATGAAAAACCAAGTCCAGGTTTTTATTCTTTCACTGGTGCGCACCAGAGGAGGAAGAGGAGAACCAGATTTCACAAAGTGTGTTCACCTAAATCTCCTTCACTGACTGTCTCTTGAAAATCACAGTCTTTTAAACTCTGGGAAAGCAAGGGATGGGTGGATATCTAAATGCTAATTAGTATCTGTTTCTAGTCAGGGGGGGGGGGGGGGGGGGAGCTGTGACGGCTTTCTCACACCTCATGTAGGCCGGGAACAGAATACACATGAGAAACAGAATAATAACACTAAAATGACCAGTAGGTCAGATATATTGAATTATTGCCTATGGAATATATCTATTAAACTAATTATCAAATGTCGGTCCCTTCATCACACAATGTCCATGTGTGTTATGTTCCCTCACGCTTCCGTTGATACAGTCTGCAAATCTGGCAAGAGGTTGTTGATATTTGAGCTCAACGGCCAATCAAATTACACCGTCCCTTCCATGCTCCTAAAGCAGCATGTTGATTGGCTGGGATTGTTTATGGTTCAGTCTGAGCTTCTACACTTGTGTGTCCTATTAACAGATAAATAACTGACCAGTGTATGACAGTCACTGAAAGAACTATGTGTGAACAGTTTCCTATTAATAGAGAAAGAACTGTGTACGAACAGAGAAAGAACTGTGCATGAACAGTTTTTTGAGTGCAACATTGCTCTACACTGGGCACTGCACACAAGCACTTGCTGGGTTTACTGACTAATTAACTTCTAGCCAGTACATTCTTAATTTAATTCATTTAAATTCAGATTTGACCTCAAATATGTTATGGTCTATGAGCCGGTTGTAATAGAGTGAAACATAAAACAATAAGGATAAGTAAACCAACAAAGCTTAGGGAGTTTATGTTATGTGTATATGTACATCCCTTCACACTTGCATTACATGATGTTTTACCATTTCTGTTCCAGAATGGCATTTGTCCATCTTTGAGGAAGTTTAACAGAATTACATCATTACATCAAGTCTTTGGTCCACCTATTTTGGCGAGTTGTTCAGTGAACGCTCACTCCATTGTGTCCCCGTCCTGGTGGTCTTTCTTCCATAGGGGGAAGCCGAACTCTTGACTGTCACAAAAGATGTCCAATAAAGGCTTGCTGTGTACAAACTCAGCCCAGTTGGCTTTTTCTTGGCTTCCTCTGGTGATTTTGATTTGCTGTGATCCTCCTTTTCTAACAGAGAGGAACTGGAAGAAAGAGGAGTGGTTTGTTTTGTTTATTTTCTTTATACTGGTCAGAATTACCTCATGCTCAAACAAAAAAAAAAACGAAAATGCCAGAGCTCGGGAAGTGTGAAAGGCAGAGGAAGAGACTAAGAAATGAAAATGGTGGGAGGGCAGCATGTCCTTTGCCAGGAAGGCAGGCATGAGTATTGTGGAAGTGTGAGGATGAATGCAACAAGCCAGAACTTTTTCAGCCGAATCACTGAACCATGTAGACACACACCTCGCCCTGTGAGCGCGAAGAACACATGGACAAAACCTGTGGAAGACTTTCTCTGCTTTTCTTCTCTTCTCAGAAGTCTCTCTCTACCTCCTGCTCTAGTACACATTCAGAACACATACACATTCATACACGTACACCAGACACTGTTTCATACGTACATGAAGACGTAAACACATTTTTTGTAACTTTTCTCCCTTCTCTGTTTCTTGACACGCTATGATGTAGCTAATTGTATTGAATTAGAGGGAGACACAACAGAAGCAGTGCCATTACTGGCAGGGTTTGGTTTCAGACAAATTAAGTGAATGTGTCACACTTTCGGCTGTAAAAAGAAATTGTTAAACAAAAAAAATTCAAACTCTTTTACGGGTAACATGCTACATAAAATACTTGAAAAATGAAGTAAATGAAGAAAGGTCACTGGTTTAAAAGCTGTAGGATCATCAAGTTTTAGCTTAGTTTTAGCTTTTAGCTTAGCTTTTTTCTTAATTTACATACAGTTACTCTGCACTGTACAGGACTGAATTAGTGCAGAACAAAATAAGGATTAGGTTATTATAGGCAGGTTATAATTATTTCATTGTTGTATTTTACCAGAGGCAAACCACCCCCACCCCCCCCCCCCCCCCAAAAAACAAGATGATATCGACATTACATATCGGCCATTGGCCGCTCTGTTCTCTAAATATCGGCATCGGCCATTTTGAAAACCCAACTGCTCTTTTCTCCCTTACTCTTCATCTTCATCTGTTTTTCTTTCTTACATTCATTATTTTCTCTCTCTCTCACTCACTCACACAGACACACAGACACACACACACACACACACACACACAGAGACACAGAGACACAGACACAGACACAGACACACACACACACACAGACACACACACACACACACACACACAGACACAGACACAGACACAGACACACACACACACACACACACACAGACACACACACACACACACACACACCCACACACACCTCAGACCTCAGAAGAAGTCTGTCATTGGAATTCTCATCAGGTACATCATGGTTCTAACAACACCATCAGTTCTGAATTAACATGTCCTGTGCTACCCCTTCCCTTCGCTCTTACCCCGTCTCACTCCCTATCACATTTCTTTACTCCTTCCCTCCCCTAGCCCCGACTCGCTTGAAGCTGAAGCAAAGAGGCCTGGAGAATGTACATTTGGCAAGTGCTCTACGTAGTGTGCTTATTTGCTCTGTTCTTTTCGCTGTCGTTTCCTTTGTTGTTTATGGGGATACGCTGCTTGTATGGGGAAGCCTGCTTGTATATACAGTATGGGGAATTGCAATATCAGTACATAAATATGTTATGACCACTGAGAAGGTAACCCATTCTTTCTGCGAAGTATTTAACCCAGCACACAATCCAAGTCAAATATGTCAAAAGCATAGGTGGAGTTTCACCTTTGAGCTGGGGGCAAACATGTTTCAACTGATGTCAGGACACAGTCACAGTATTGCGTGGCGTGTTATGCATATACATACAGTCATGGGCTGCGGAATGCATTTCAAATGGGTGGGGCCCATATATGAGTATATATCGGTGGTACAGTGCTGCCCTGTAAACACTCCACCTTGGTCTGTTTCCTGGCCTCTTTAGGATGCCCTTGGTTTGTTTCCTGGCCTCTGTAGGATGCCCTTGGTTTGTTTCCTGGCCTCTTTAGGATGCCCTTGGTTTGTTTCCTGGCCTCTTTAGGATGCCCTTGGTTTGTTTCCTGGCCTCTGTAGGATGCCCTTGGTTTGTTTCCTGGCCTCTGTAGGATGCCCTTGGTTTGTTTCCTGGCCTCTGTAGGATGCCCTTGGTTTGTTTCCTGGCCTCTGTAGGATGCCCTTGGTTTGTTACCTGGCCTCTTTAGGATGCCCTTGGTTTGTTTCCTGGCCTCTGTAGGATGCCCTTGGTTTGTTTCCTGGCCTCTGTAGGATGCCCTTGGTTTGTTTCCTGGCCTCAGTAGGATGCCCTTGGTTTGTTTCCTGGCCTCTGTAGGATGCCCTTGGTTTGATTCCTGGCCTCTGTAGGATGCCCTTGGTTTGTTTCCTGGCCTCTGTAGGATGCCCTTGGTTTGTTTCCTGGCCTCTGTAGGATGCCCTTGGTTGGTTTCCTGGCCTCTGTAGGATGCCCTTGGTTTGATTCCTGGCCTCTTTAGGATGCCCTTGGAAGTTGCTTTTGATAAAAGTGTCTGCTAAATGCTGGACCTTTATTTCAATTGTTATTGGCAATATATAAATAACATTTAATTTGATTGAATTATTTCTTATAGATATGCTGTATTTTGTTCACGGCGCCTTCCATAGACCAGATTGAAAGACATACTCTGTGGTAACCGCAGTATATTACTTCTGAATACTGCCTATTGCCTATTAAATTACTCAAGTCCATTTACACCAATCACATGAGACATGAAACTGAATGTATTATCTTAAAGCAATAGAGTCATAATCCCAAGAGCATGCACTCATCTACTGCAGCATTACCTCCGCCAGGGAGACAAATATGTAATATAATAAAAATATATAAAATGGGAGAGTCACCATAAATAGTATATATTTATATATATATGGATGCTAAATTGAATTTATTCCATCCCTGTGGATCCCTATTCCCGGAGCTTGGGCTATGAAAGTTTTTTCCATTTCCATTTCCCCCCCCCAAGTTTTTTTTATTCCACCGCCACAGCATAGGACATAGGGAATAGGGAATATGACTCTGGGTCAGAGACATCTTCCACTGGTTCTATGTTTACCACTTTATGTATGTTCTTTTTAGATGTGCTTTTGTGGAATTAAAATGAGGGGCAGTCTACAACAACAGCATTGAAAAAACTGACAACAAGACCAATCAAACAAAATATGAACTGCCCATGGTGGAAATCAATACTCTATTTGGAGTTTAAATTGCGCAATCAATGTGACAATCATCTGTTTTCACTGACATTAAATGACAGTTATTAAAAAAGATCAAATAAAATAAAGGCTGTTGTAATTTGGCCAGCAGCAGATCGATAGAGCACATTTTAAACATGGTGTTCTCCTAGAGGCTATGCTCAATCTCAGTAAAGTGGCCAACAAGCAAGGGCTAAAGAAGGATTCGTACACCACAAACCAGTAGGCCTGAAGAATATGTAAGGGATAACTGCCGAGGTGTCCCGTTATACAGAATTAATGGACTAGGCAGAGGCAAAGAACTCCAGGATGCAAAGCGTCAAGCACTCCAAGTCCATTAAATGAGATAAAATGAGAGATGAAAGAATACGTTTATTTTGTTCATTTGTTACCTTGCCTCTCTCCACACTCACTGTAGTAGCCTCTATCAATGGGCAGCTTTTCAATCAATCGCCATTTACTATGGCTGTTATAGATACCATTGAAAGTTTCCAGACCATTGACGTAGAACGGAGATTAAACTTTTCACCGGATCTACTTCATAGATGGTCCTATTAAAGAAGATTAATGGACATCTCTCAGCCAATCAGAAAATAGTATGTTTTTGTCTCCGGGGCATAATTGACAATATGAGGACACTTGGAAGGAAAACATATGAAAAGCATATTTTAGCGATGGCAATACAGACTAGTAAATTAAGAGGGGTACCCTAGATGTGGCTCAGCTGGCTGGGCAGGATGGGTGGGGTGGCAGGGGGAGGTGTGGAGGATGCTGGTAGTGCAGGACCCAGGGGAGGAGAGGGCAGAGGGAGCCGGTGTTGCAGGCCACCTCATGAGCACGTGTGATTGATGGGGGAGAAGAGAGCAGCAGTGCTCCCAGTGTCAGCCTACAATTAAATAACTCTCAGCACTGACCTCCTGCTCCCGCTCTATTCTCTGCCTCTTTCTCTTCCTCCATCTTTCCATCTTTCTCCAAGGATGTCACCCGTCTCTCTGAGTCTTCAGCTGTCTTCTGCCATTTCTTTCAGCGCCTCCTCCATGTTTTCACTCTCCTCAACAGTCATTTATTTTCTCTCTCTGTCATTCATTCTGTTCTGTTCCCACAGGCCCTCCATCCCCACTAAGGGAAGCATTTACCCTTCATTCGATTCCATTCTTCCCCCTTTCTCTCTCATTCTCCTATCTGTTCTTTCCATTTCGGCTGCTTCTTTTTTTCTGTTGCCCTCACTCTCACCCCATTTTTACTTTCCTCTGGCCTCATCTTTCCCTTCTTTTTACCCACCATGCCCTTACCTAACACTCTTCCTCCGTCACGTCCTGCTCTGTGTTCCCTCTCTCCCCCTCTGTCCTGTCTGACAGACAGAGGCTGCTCTGCGTTCTGGTTTGGATCACGTCCCTGCTGTGCAGCACTGAGACAGTGTGTTTTGCGCACTGAAATGAAATTGAGTACTCTCAGCTATAGGAATGTTAAGTTGTAAAGATGGTGAGATGGTATGGAGCTAAAACAGAGACTTTGGCTTTGAAAAAAAAACAAATCAGTATTGATTTAGAAAAATAAATACAAATAAAGTGAAAAATAGAACATAGGCATGGAAACTCTTTTAAGTCTGGCCACTGAAAGGAGTTCCACTGAACTAAAAGACATTAAAAGACAAAGTCATTAAAACCATCCAAGCTTCCAATAAATAAGAAATGTAACAGACTTGATCCTTTTTTACCATAACATTTGTAATCTTATTATTACATTTTATTAAATACAATTTTATTTTTATAGCGGCAATAACTCTTTTAAGTTTGGGCCCCCCTCTTCATTTGATGTCCAGTTGTCATCTCCCGCTGCTGGTACATGCAGTGTGACCTCCCTTTGCAGTACTCAGTACTCAAGCTAATGTATCCAATGAAAAGTTTTGCCATCTGAGATCCAATATTGTATAAAACACAGCATGCCATGAAGAAGACACTGACTTCCTGAGGGATGTATTGTAATGTGCCACTTGACCTGTCAAAAACATCTGAGACGCATCTTTAACAGGCCAGATGTTCACTCCATCACAGACCTGGCACTTAACAAACAAGATTCAATTGCCACTGAGTCATTGGCATAAAGTATGGCGGGATAAGCCAGGTATGTATCGGATAGCCATGGTCTCCTAACAGGCATCCATTGAACGGTGCAACACCCTGGAGGGCTGCAGGAACACCTGGATTTGAGTCATGTATAGAGCCAGGATAGTCAGCCAGCAAACCTTACAATCACTTGAACACTGATGGAATGAAACCCTTTGCGATTCACGTACGTAAGCCCATGGGCCAGGGGGGAATGCAATGAAGTGTGCCTACAGTCTATTACACCCAGACCCCCCAGGAACCCATGGGCATCCATAAAACGTACTCTTTGTTACGTGCTGGGTATCAGGTGATGGAAAAACAACAAACTGCGGTGCTCAGCACATTTTATATACAGAGGAAATTCAATGTGATTTACATAAACAAGAGCAAAAGGAACATCCAAAGGAAAGCTAAAGATAAGTGGAAGAGGAAAATATAATTAAAAGAAAGTAAGAATCTGTGTGAAAAGGCAGCCCCTCCTATCCACCAACAAGCCTGACACTACCTGCGACATTTAAACTGATGACAACTTTTTTACTACCCGCAACAACATGGAAACACGCATCCTCATGGTCCTGCAAGCTTTCCGTCCCCCAAGAAACCTGAGCCCCATAGAATTGCATAGTTTATTGCATGATTGGGATAGGGGGAAGTGACTGATTTGTGCAGGGGTCATGTTATGTTCTTTGTTTGTAGATGACTGTTCAAGTTGTTTAGTTATGGTTGTTTAACAATGATATGTAATTTATAATGAAATGTAAACAGACCAAGGTGATTTTGATGTTGATAGTGATGAATATTGTGTTGAGCTTTATGTAAATGGACTGGGTGGTCCCCTGCTGATCTTGGTATCTGCCAATTTAGCTGATTGAAGGGCTTTTTTTTAAGCTGAGGGTGTTTTCTTCCTTAGACGTGGGAGTCTGGAGTGCTTTTACATGCGGTAGCGTGCTGTGAGGCTGAGTAGTGGTATTGTGATTTCTATTGTGAATCGTGACTTGTGCTGTTTGTATTGAACAATCCTCTGGTTGATGTTTGTTTGTTTTGCCTTTTTAAGTATTTTTGTCGGCTTTGCCGCCTCACTTTTTTTTAGACCACTGTAAATAAATGTGCATAATGTCACCATATTTCACGTCGCTTGCTGTGTTCCAAAATCATCAATTTGATTGGTTAGACATCCTGTCACTTGCTAGACTTCTAAACCCTTAAATGTTCCTGTAGTGTGCACATGCAGCCGAGAGGCCACACAAACCAATGGACTGGCGCTCAGCAGCTGAGTAGAAGGGCGACACTAGTCTAACGTCGTTGTAGGACACACTTCCAAAGCACGGAACACAGGACTACATAGTGCATATCCTGGATGGCTAGTGGGATAGGCACAGGTGTTTATCTATCCTTCACATGACCATATGATATCAAAATGAATTTGAGGTTGGTACTGAAACTAGTTGCCTATAAAACTATACCTCAAAAAGTGTAAAATTGTTGCATAGTGTTGCTTTAAGTTCAAATATCAACAACCTTTGTCAAAATACACGCTTTGCGTAGATCCAGCCAACAATGCATCTCTGAACGGGGGCGTGTCCTGAGGTGGGGGGAAACAGGAAGAAGGGAAATCCCACTGAGCTATGCAGTTCAATGGGACTCCTCATGGACAAGGAATCTACATTGATAATTTAACACCTGATGAAACTACAATATGCAGACAAACTGCTTTAAACCTGTTACCCCTCTATCCAGCTAGCTAACGTTACATAGCAGACTTAGGTTAGCTACCTGGATGGAGGGGAAGAGCCTTCATGGTGTACCTGGACGATATTCCTGACAAGGAAAATTCGTGACCAGTTTATTGAGGGAACATTTTGTGAGAATATTTGGGAAAGACTGTTGCTTGAATAGGACAATCTGACTTTAAGTAGATACAGCGCTGCAAGTTGATGCAGCCGTCGAGTGTACTACTTTGCTGGCAGGCATGTGCCCCCTTGTGGACACACCTGCTCAGCAGCCCCAGCCTGCCTATCATGCATTACAGCGCCCATTCCACGGACAATAACCGGTGCTTGGAGCCAGCGCCCATTCCACGGACAATAACCGGTGCTTGGAGGCAGGTTTCCCAGTGCAGCTGACAGAGGCAGCGCAACAGGGGCACCTCAAAGGTCTGCCGCACCTGTGGTTCAAAATCACATCATTCTACCGCACATCATTTTGCCAAGATGTGCTGTTCAATCCCGGCTGCTCTACCGCCACACGTGGGACCCCCCCCTTGTTCTCTACCGCCACACGTGGGACCCCCCCCCTTGTTCTCTACCGCCACACGTGGGACCCCCACCTGGTTCTCTCACCTGCTGTTGTCTCTAGGTCCTGCCGCTTTGCGCTATTCAACATCCGCAAAATCAGGCCGTACCTAACCCAGTATGCCACCCAGCTGCTGGTGCAAACCTTGGTGAATTCACGCCTTGATTACTGCAACGCCCTCCTAACGGGCCTGCCGGCTTGCGTGGTGAAACCACTACAAATGATCCAGAACGCGGCGGCGCGTCTGGTGTTCAACCAACCGAAGAGGGCACACGTCACCCCGCTACTCATTGAGCTCCACTGGCTGCCGGTAGCTGCTCGCATTAAGTTCAAGTCACTTATGCTTGCCTACAGAGTGCTCGATGGTTCTGCTCCCACCTACCTAAATGCTCTTGTAAGGGCAAATGTTACACCCAGGATGCTGCGCTCTTCTAGTGAGCGTCGTTTGGCACTGCCGTCTGTGCAAGTACGGCAGTCCAGACTATTCTCATTTGTAGTTCCACGTTGGTGGAATGAACTACCCAGCACTACCAGAGCAGGGGCGTCCCTCTCTACCTTTAAGAAGCTTTTGAAGACCCAACTCTTCAGAGAGCACTTCCCGTCCTAACTGGCACTTCGACTAGTGCGTAACTTGCAATTACAGCAGTTACACTTCTGCACTCCTTCTTTCTTTTTATTTCATTTTGTTATATTTCTAATGTAAAGTAGTATTTATTTATTGTTACACCAGGTTCTATTGCTCGTAGCTTGAATATTCTCTCCCTTGTACGTCGCTTTGGACAAAAGCGTCTGCTAAATGACTAAATGTAAATGTAAATGTAAATGCTGTTGGAACAGCCTGCTACTGCTCTATGTGGTTATGACAGTTCCAGGATAGATATCCTGAGTGCGATCCGTGTTCCCGTTCACTTTGACTCCAAGCACTTACCATCATTGTTCACAGGCTTGGGGTTCATGTTTAGGGATGACTCTGGCTCCAACATTCACCACATCACCTCCACCTGGTGGCAAAAGTGCAACTCGGCAAACCAGAACCAGCACCTGTCAGACCCAGTGCTAGGCCACACTCTGGGCCCAAGTCTGAGTGCCTCCCTGGCTGCTTTGGAGAGGCCACAGCCAGGGGTTGAGGAGGGGGACAACATGTACAAGCAAGGGCCTGCAAGACTGCAAGATTTTGTCACAAAGTTCCACATGTAGGCCTCAAGGGCATTCTACTTATAGATGTTCAGCAGTCCTGGTAAGGATTCAGTCATGCATACATGCTGTGCTCTTTGTGTGGAGGGGAAAATGCTGTGCACACATGCTCAAACATACATAATATACACATGCTCAAACATATATAATATACACATGCTCAAACATACATATTATGCACATGCTCAAACATACATATTATGCACATGCACAACATACATATTATGCACATACTCTCAAACATACATATTATGCACACTCTCAAACATACATATTATGCACATACTCTCAAACGCACATATTATGCACATACTCTCAAACGTACATATTATGCACACACTCTCATTATGACAGTAGGGTAGCTGTTTGACACTACCAGGCTGTGTTGTTGTGGTGACAACCGCTAGGTTTTGGTGTGTGTGCATGCATGCGTGCGTGGCAGAAGTGAGTAAAATCGCATACACTAATCCATCCTGAAAGTGTCCAGTTTAGCGAGGTATCATAGTTTCTCATCAGGTTTTACATGATCAGTGCAGATTCTTCTGTGTGGATGAGGAGTCCCATTGAACTGCACGGCCTCCATGGGATTTCTCTTCTTCTCGTTTTCCCCATGTCAGGCCACGCCCCCGTTTGGAGACGCACTGTCCACTGGATCTATGCAAATGATGTATTTCCTGCCCCTCCCATCAAACCTCTTCCATTCCACGCCAAAACAGAGATGGAAAGTTGACACTGAAAAAGTGTTTCAATGAAAATATTCTGTTTTTCCGTTTATTTATTTAATAAATGACGATTTAGGTTTTGTTTCAATGCCAAACTGAAAGTCTCTGTTTTAGCATCATAAAAAGGGCATGTATAGTGTAGCCCAAACATGTCTGTAAATAAGGTATGTGGATGAATTTACAAATACTCCCATGAGACACACTATAATATTCCTTTATTGCTGATCACATTGATACCATCAACTGTATAAATCAAGCAGGCATATAGAAGAGGCATAGACTGCTTACTTCAGAACACTTTATGTCAAAAGGCTCAGTGGTACTAAAGAACTTTAAAGCAAGCACATTTGACATTTTTTGACATCGTCATGTCTGATTTCATGATATGAGTTCATGGTGTTACTAGACATAAAGCTCTACTGGGAACCAGTACTCAAATCAAACTTGTTTTTCTTGAATGCCTGCTGTGTGTATTAAATGTACTATACACTGTGCCATATGAACTTGAATGGCTGCTGTGTGTATTAAATGTACTATACTGTGTGCTATATGAACTTGAATGCCTGCTGTGTGTATTAAATGTACTATACACTGTGCTATATGAACTTGAATGGCTGCTGTGTGTATTAATTGTACTATACAGTGTGCTATATGAACTTCAATGGCTGCTGTGTGTATTAAATGTACTATACTGTGTGCTATATGAACTTCCCTTGCTCAGCCAACTATTACTGCCACTGCCTTACTGCTGCTGGAGCTGAAACAACTACTGGTGAGGGTAAACAGGGATATTAATATTTGTGAAAATATTTATTTTAACATACATTGTCAACATTCTTAACATGTTTTAGGCATAAAACTTGTACCCAGCATATGCAAATAATAACGAAATCAAGTCAACTATAAATCAACGACAACCTCCCCAAATTCATATAGTCATTCAGGCTTTTACATTTGCCAGACCTGCAAGTAGGTTAGCTAGCTAGCTGGTTTACCACCAAGACAGCCAGATCTTAGCTCTGTCAGTCTCATCTCTCCTTATTGCGTCCCTTTCTCTGCAACGTCCAAAGAATTTGTCCATGTTCCTCTACGAGATTGAAAAATATTTGAGTCTAATCGAAATCAAAATAAGATTATCTGTAGACTATTATTTAAAAACTGACTTTAGTCCCGTCGCGTTATCATTCCTCAGTGCTGATTCTTGTTACGCGCACCATATGGATTGCTGCGTGCGCGCCACGGTGCACCGGCTACGATATGCATGTTGCCGTGCACAGATAGTTATGTGCGGGTCGCGGTGTATATAGCCGGACAACAAGGTGCGCGCCTCATGTATGTAGGGTTAAAATGCGTTGGTTTGACATTGTGGATTTCTAAAACACAATCTCTCCGTTATTATCAATCTATATGAATGAACTGTCAAATATAGGATCTTGTTGAAACTCGAACGTGAGATTTTACTAAGGCACAGCAGATCAATACTGGAGAACGTCCCACTAAAAGGGGTCTAGGGACGCCATAAAGCATACTTCACCATCAATTGTAAACTGCGTTTGAAAGCTGAATTTTCACCTAAAGCTTGATCAATGTAAAGAACAAAAAAAAAACAGATAACTAATTTCTCCTGAAGCAATGTAGATTCGTCCATGAAAAATGGAACACAGACACATAATGGTCTATAAGACACACACGTTTATGTGCCTTCATTGATCAATCCAGCACTTTTTAGCTCTGTGAAAATGAAACATTAAGATGGGAAGAGCACAGAACCGGGCAGATACTAAATCTATTTAGATCAACGTGTGAAAAAAAGTGTCATTAAAGAGGAAAAGCTATCCACTTTTTTCTTTCGCTCTCGAGAAGAGGTGATATTAACTATCTGCGGCTGGCTTTTGCAACTGAAAATGTGCTATCCTGAGGCACAGAAATCCTAACGGTGCCACAGTTGAATTAATTTACCCTTTAAGCAAATCATCAGGTTTAAAAACACTGTGTCGCGTACAGGGGTGGTGTGGTATGGCGTGGAGAAAGAGAGAGAGAGAGAGCGAGAGAGAGAGAGAGAGAGAGAATAGTTTACTTGAACAGTGCACACACCATTGGCGGAAGCAGAACGTGCACTGCGTTTACTCATCCCAACACTCTTTGATTTCTAGGACTGCAAGCATTCGATTAACATTCTGTTTCTTTCCTATTTCATGATTATCAGTCGATGAGAGGAATATCAGAGATGTTTCTGCACCCGTGTTTCTTTTTAGGAGGACTGATCATAAGAGCGTAACTTTAACTGTCTTATCCCCATCAAGTTCTGTCCGAAACCCGATTCCTTGTCTGAGGGTAAGTTCGTAATCAAGTGGAATTCTTTGTATACCTCGTATGCTCCATTTCACGATGTTGCGGGGACAGATAATCTGCCAACGAAACATTTTCAATGTTAATACATGATGTGATTGATGCCTAATTATACGATTAGTATTCTGTGGATGGCGGTATCTCTGCAGCTCTTGTTGAGTGACTTACCAGGGCTTTTGCAGAATGAAGTTCCTCGCTCCGGACAAAAATCCATTTTACTGTGAGACCAAGACAGCTACATGAGCACTCGTTCACTGTCCGTTAAGGACATCAAGCGCTTTCGAATCAATTTATATATTTCTAACTATTCCTGGGGTTGACTGCATGTCATTCCAAAATAAGTCCGAGTGTCGCCGAAACATCGAACAGGTGCATCGAATTCAATCCAACTTCCTTTCACGGAGACCATTGTATGTTGTATGCATCAATAGAACCAAAATGTATTTGAAAGGGCAGGCAGCTGTCTGTCATGACTTAACAATTTCTTACCTGTACAACATTTGCTAAGGCTACCTACGAATAAGAGAGAAACAACTCTCTTAACTGCGGTCGCAGCCGCCATCAGAATCACCAAAAGAACACGTTTGTTGTCAACATACATTATTTTGAAAAGGTATTTAATACATAACAATTGACTAAAGGAACAGCAAAACAATGACTGGCTTACTTTTCTTTCGCTAGGCTAGTTGGTGTGCGATTTTGCAGCCTGTAGCAGGACCCTGTCATCCGATGAGTAGGTGATTATGCAACGCTAGAATATGCCACTAATCTCCACACAAAGTTTCAGTCAGTGGAATTGGTAAGGGTCAAAGGTGTTTGTGGTTTTAACATGTCTGAGCCGTTTTTACACACATGATAGGTATATGTCCATGACCCAAGAATACACGAGTATTTCACTCAGTGGAAAAGTTAACGTTTGATTTCAGCGACAAATAAAGTTCCATTTGCATCTGGAACAGATGGTTCCTAATGATTTTAGTGCATAGGCTACAATATAGCCCAGAGTAGCATACCTATAACACAATTTCTCTGCCTTGATGTAAATTAGAAATTACGTTTTCACCCGTCATGTCTGTCAAGAATTGTGTTGGAGTGAGGGTGATTATAGCTGTACCTTTCTCCCTCATTAGTTTATTGTGTCTTTGCATGTTTAATTAAGCTATTAGCGGCAACACTCTAAGAAGATTAGGCAATAATCTTGTCCATGGTCAGGAATGACGTTAACTATTAACCAACATCTGTCTGAATGTGGAACAAAGCAGACGCAGAATTCAAATGAAAGATAGATCATAGATGGTGATACTGATCAGAAAATGTACCACTCTTGGAACTCTCCCTCTTAAGTCTCACTTGTGACATAAAATATTACAATTATAGCTTATTGTTTTGTAGAGATGGCATTTGTAAGGGCCTTCCACTTTCAGATGTTGTTTATTGATCCTGTCCAGTGGATATAGTGCAGAACGGGTCTATGTTAAAATGTACTTATTCACTAGTTGCAGTATGTGCAGTATCTTTCTTTGGAGGTTTAAAGACCTTGACTACATTTAAGACTGATGCATTCTACATTGACACCTCTGTTATCTATTTACTGATTTTAATGAAATGCACGTTGGAAGACTGCCATGTCCAATCCATTGATGAGAACGAGTCATTATGGACAGGCAATGCCTAAATTCATTGGTTCATTGGTTTCTATTAAGTCTTGCTTGTTGGAGAATTTGCCGGAATGATGTGCTAAATGACCACTGGCAAATGAGCAATAGACTATTGAAGACTTGATTGTGACATTTCCAAGTAAACCTAAAGTTAAATTCTTAGGAAATTGTTCATTATTAAGGGCAGACAAGGAAAACCCCTTTTCTTTACGATTTGTGATGAGCCCGAGTTGATCTTGTGTGTGACTTGTTAAAGGTAGTATACATTTATCTGTCATTGAACAACCCAGGAAGCAACAAGTTAGTTAAAATAATTGTTAGAGTAATTGCTAGAATAAATGTTTGAGAGGCTGGAATCATCGTGTACCTCCTTTCTCTCTGAACAGGTGCGGCACACTGAGCCCAACAGTACTGTCCTGTATGTATGCGACTGGGACAGCCATTTTGAATATGTACCTTTGAATTCTGGTGGACTGATGTTCATTTTTAGTGGCTTTTTCTGGACTTCTTCCTGTGATGGAAATGGACTGAAATCCCTTGTTCTTTCCCATGTAAGCCCCGTGGACAGTGACTGATGGGAGACTGATAGAACAGGTGGTGTCAGGGTGACTTATATGCTGCCACAAAGTGACTAATGATACAAATGAGTCCCTCTTCCTCTGTCCTTAAAGAAGTATTTTATGTGATGTTTTCCATTGCCCTAAAATGCATTTGAATATGGCAGGGTTTGAAGCTGCAAGCTGAAGCTTAGCCTTTCTTGACTGTACATTTGTTTTGTTTGGTTATGGTCCCTCCTCACACTGTTTGCCTTCAGACTGTGAAATGAACAAGCTTGTTGAGGAGCACATGAAAGGGAGAAAATGAACCATCGGATGCTAAGCACCAGTAATCCCGTTGTGAAGCTGGCGAATGGGATTAGTGGTGTGAGAGGGATATGAGGAAGTGGCGGGGGGAAGAGTGATGTTGAGGGATTGGGGGTTTTTCTGGAGTGTATTACTCCTTTTCTTTGTATATTCAACTCTCATTTCTTTCTTTTTCCTTATATTTCTTCGTTTTTTTACCTCCCTCCCCAGCCAATTTTTCCCTTGAAAAAGGGCATCAGAACATATATTTCAGGACGCGTTTCAACTTCCATGAAGGACTCTTCTTAAAGGAAGTCTCTCTAAGCCTAGGCTCATTGGAAAGGGCATAACATTAATCATTCATTATTATGGTATTTGTTTTTCATAAAACACTAATTTACATCCAAAATCTTTCTTCAACTTAGCTGCTATTCTGCTGCTTTTGTGACTGAATTTACATTTGCTCAGAGAGAAATATTTCACAAACAACTCCACACAAAGACTTGTGTTTTACAAGGTTGTTGTAGTATATGAGGCCATTCTTGTTAGCCCAAAGAAGCCACAAGCCTGAACTCATTGGAGTGCAACTACACTACACATGTGATATGAGGCCGGTTGTGGTCAGAGGTCTGGATAAATGACCAAATAAGTGCCATGGTGCCTGGATGAGATGGAGCACTGGAGCACTTTCCTTTGACTGCCATGAAACCCATTGAATTCATTATGTTAATTATGGTCTTGTTTTAGTTGCCCTGCTTATCTAATGCTGATATACAGCATTTATTTTTACACTGAGAAACCAAATGTGTCAATAAAACCATTGGCATGTGGTTAACATCTTATTGACTAAGTCCAGCACAAGGCCAATAAAGCACTGGCTTTTGTATGTTTGACTTCCTTAAGAACGCACTGAGACAGAAACCCTGACCACAAACTGTTTCAGTGGCCTCTCAGTGCCCTGAAGCCAACCCTTCTCCGGTTTCTGCCCACATCATTACATGGCTGAGCCAAATCAGAAACTTTGTCTCCTATTTCTTCTTCTTCTGTCGCCTCCACACTTTGCCATTGAGTTCTTGGTCTTCGCTGAGGAGAAGGAGCGAGATAAAAGTCTGACCTTGAAAGTTTCCAGCAGGTCAATAAAACAGAGACACGACAAGTGGGAGCGACAGTCTTAAATATATTAAGAGGGCATGTGTGTCCTAAATACTAAGAGTTCTGGCCAGAGCGGTGGCAGGCAGGTTGACAAGGAAGGATTACATCCCCAGAGAAGTTCATGAGCACTGTAGCCCACAACATCGCCCCTCTCTCAGAGCACCCATTCAACCCCACTTGGAAATATTAATTACTGCCTGTTAATTGGCAGAATATGATCCATTTACGGTGTTAAAACAGAAGAAGAGCTCATACACATTTCAACAGGATGTGCTGTTTGCTGTTTACTGCTAAGCTCGGGGCAAGACATTCCAGAAAGACTTAGTTAGTGCTTGTATGTGTGGGTAGAGAGGGGTCACTTCGTGGCGAGGCAATTATCTCCACGGCCCAGGCACCTGCCAATATGTAGAGGAGTGAAAAACAGGCCAGAAAGGAAATAAATGAGAGCTGGGCCTCACTGAGCTTCCGCCAAGCCTGCTTCCAGAGATCTCTCTTAGGACTGTGAACTTTGAGTGCTCTTTCTCTAGCTGACTTCAATTGGCCTCTGGTCTGGTTCTTCATGTTATTTGCTAAGCTTTTCTTTAAGCATGGGCAAGAGACAGTAAATAAAAGGGAAGGGGTTTGATTAGACATTCTATCTCTTGATTTCAGTAAGCTCGTTTCTCTTATGAGTGACACTGGTGACATGTTTTTGTTAGATTTGATTGCATAGCAGTTTAAACTATTAATTCAATAAAATATTTAAACTAAACGCTAAATACTTAACAGAGACAGCAAGAGGAGATGCATGGTTGAGAATGCCTTGCAGAAGTTCTTCTTACCCTGTTGACTTACCTTGTCAATTCTAAATGGATTTACAGTAATACAAAATGCTGTTATTCATGTTAGTAAGAAAAGTGAGAGAAGAATGGAGTGAAACTAGGAAATGAAAATAGTACAAAAAAATATATGAAAAGACATAATAATATATATTTAGATATACGTGTAAAAGACTTGACACATCCAGTGAAGTTTAAGTGTTTATAGGACCTACAAAACAAACAAGCAACAAAAACAAATATTGTTTATTGCATTTGGAACATTTTGTAATATTTCATGTGGGTTTTTTCCCCCACCATGAACCTTTTAAAAACCTTTATTTTTTTACCTCGTCGTAGGCAAAAAGATGGTTTGCTTATTACTATTTCCCTTATTGGTCAAATGATGCAATATGTTTGAACCACCTTAGAAGGGATCTTGAGTCCATACACCAAGTTTTGTGTCATCAAAGAGTTGCTTAGATATGGTCTTTCTGTCAGCATAATGAATGGTATGATTTACAGATAAATTATCTTAAATACTTGCTGTATCAAACAAGGCTGACTGCTGTCAGTTTTTTATTGCACAAACGACTCACTGCAACACACGTGTTATATATGTAGGCAACACAGGACACACACACACACACGCAGGCCTGAGGTCGCCATGAATTCAGTGGAGGAAACCCCTTGTGCCTCTGCCTTTAACCCATCCCGGATCGTGCCTCCTTCCAGGATCCTCCAGGAGCAGTTTCTCAGCGCCCGGGGACCAATTGAACCGTCCGTCTCGGTCAGGGACGGACAGGAGTGTTCTGTTCTTTTTGCATGTTTTTCTGTTGGGGTTCTTAGTGGAGGAAACACCTTGTGAACACGGGGAGAATATGCAAACTCCACACAGAAAGGCCCGGGAGATAGCCCACCTGAGCACTGAAGGTCTGGGGAGGACCTGCCCCCCCAGAGCCAACAGCGCCCCATGTCTGCAAGCACATGAGCCACCGTGCCACTTGATTTATTTACCTTAAAGGCTTGCCTTATATTTACATTACCATAAGACAGTGGTTCCCAAACTTTTTACAGTCCCGTACCCCTTCAAACATTCAATCTCCAGCTACGTACCGCCCCCCGTTCAAGAAAAAACTAAATCCGTTTTATTCCGTTTCGTCTCATTTTGTTCACCCTGAGGTAGATTGATGGCTTAAAATGAGTGAATAATATGTGCCACAAGTGACCCAAACCTTCGAAGGTTGTTGTTTTTTAATTAATGCTTGTTCATCGTTGCGATCGTTGTTGTGTTTATTAGAAAGAAATACAGCCTTGTAGGGCAAAATTACAGGCGAATTTGGGCGATTTTGATGCACAAAATGATGTTTCCGTCTGAAAGTTGCAATTCTGTTTCAAAGGGTACATTCCGTGAATTCCGTCCGTTTTCCGTTATGGCGGAAATGTTCTCCCCGCGTACCCCCTGAACCACTTTGCGTACCCCTGGTACCCCAGTTTGGGAACCGAGGCCATAAGACATGTCAGATTGCATACAGCAGGTTTTTCAGGACAGTATTGATCATGATGACGTAGAAGTCTCAAAAATGATACAATGGTGTTATAGAGTTAAGTAAACCAAACATGCCATATACCAAGAGGGTGCATTTACGCTAATATTGGTAAAACCGATATGAGGAGGTTAATACCAATATGGCGAAAGTAGCGAAAGATTGAATTTTAATTTGCCTTAAAGTAACCATTTCATTGAGCAAGCCAAATTTACAAATTTTTGCTTAAGCAGTTCTTGAGATATTTGTCAGAACCCCCTGTGGACGAAACATCAAACATTATTCACTAGGTGGCGCTACTTCACAAGTGATTCAAACATTATTCACTAGGTGGCGCTACTCCACAAGTGATTCAAACATTATTCACTAGGTGGCGCTACTTCACAAGTGATTCAAACATTATTCATTAGGTGGCGCTACTTCACAAGTGATTCAAACATTATTCACTAGGTGGCGCTACTTCACATCATGCACCTCCTAGAGGCCAACTTGCCATGAAAATGTTAGCATTTCAGGGGGCGCTAGCACAAAGGGGCATGCCCAGCTAGGGACACAAACCCTATATTCCATATCAGCCATGTTGGGCTACAATCATGCCAAGTTTCATGTGGTTTGGTGAAGTTTAAGTATATGATATCGTCGCCCCAAAAATTTGTGAGAAAAAAATTGGAAAAAAAAAACCTTTAAAAAACACGGCAGAGCAGCGGCAGTCATAATGTATACTAGGATCAAAATGTGTCTATATTGTTATTTACATTCATCATCATCCTTTACGCCTATGTGGCTTGTAGGGCAAACATTGTCATTTACATTGTCAATTACAATCAATATACTGCTGCACATTTTTTTAAGTCTGAATTTCTTTTTCTGTAGTTACTAAGGATTGCTAAAATGTATTAAATGTGTCCAGGTTGCACAATATTTGACTGAGCTCTGTTTTATATCTTTTGACATTTATTCCACTTTAGCTTTTTTTTCAAAGGAAAGGAGTCATTTCAACAAATCATGAAACATACATGTCATTGACAATAGAGTATAATCTAGTACAATTCAGTAATGGCAACAAGAAGCAGGGGGGAAAAACATACCGATAATTAGTTTATTTTTTCTGTGTATGAATTCTTTCTTGAAAACACATCTACTTTAGATCTTAGGTACCTGTAGTCTTAGGTAACGTAATGAACTTGCTTTTTGTGCTGAACAACAAATATCTTCTCACTCAAAATTTCTCCTGAGAAGTGTTACACTTTGTATTTCCTATATATGTCATTTGTCATAGGGCTTGGTGAGATGAAGAGACCATTGAATTGTAGTCAATGGTGTTAAAGTCAGTTGCCAAAGCAGTGATGTGGCCTGTGACCTCCTCAGTATGTGTTTCATGGTGGTGTGTTTCATGGTGGTGTGTTTCATGGTGGCGTGTTCAGTGTGTGTTTCATGGTGGTGTGTGTGTTTCATGGTGGCGTGTTCAGTATGTGTTTCATGGTGGTGTGTTCAGTGTGTGTTCAGTGTGTGTGTTCAGTGTGTGTTTCATGGTGGTGTGTGTGTTTCATGGTGGCGTGTTCAGTATGTGTTTCATGGTGGTGTGTGTGTTTCATGGTGGCGTGTTCAGTGTGTGTTTCATGGTAGTGTGTTGTGGAGGTGGCGACAGTGCAGCCAACACTGGAGCACACTAACAGATGTCAAGGGAGAACGAGTCCGTCATGATGCTGACAGCTCAGATTTATTTATAATCCCATGGACTTGGGCACACACACACACACACACACACACACACACAGATACACACACACACACACACACACACACACACACACACACACACACACACACACACACACACACACACACACACACACACACACACACACACACGGGATCATGTGCCGTGTTACTCTTGAGTGAAAAACCTTGCCACCATTCCTCTCTGCTCCTCAACAAGGTGAGAGAATGTGACACAGCTAATGACCTTGGCAAGGTAATTCTCAGGTAATGGGGGTATTGAGGCACTGAAACAGCTGAACGTCTCTCAATTGGTATTCCAAACACCTGTGCCCTGCACCATTTTTATGTAACACAAATCACTTTGCCTGTGCTGTGTACACTGAGAAGGTGGTTCATTCTCGCTTATGCTTATTAACACTTAACCTCAATCAATTGTGTGATGTGAAAGTCAGGGAGCGATGGTGTGTGTATATACCTGAAGGACACTGTTCTGACTGTATTTACCACGCCTACTGTCTGTTCATTCACGGGCCTCATCAGTAGTAGGAAAGGCCATTATCATTGCATCAGCAGGCATATTACTTGCTGTATAAAGTGACTGCGGTCACCGTGGCAATTTTGCTGATGGCAGTCCCCTGCCCCCCCCCCCCCCCCCCCCCCCCCCCCCCCCCCCCCATCCCCTTTCTCTGTCTCACACAGGCTGTCTTTCTGTGTCTCTGTTCTGATAGGTGCCAATTACTACACCCCTCTTGAGAAGAAGGAAGACTCTGTCATCAGGGGCCATTCCCTGTCTCAACACTCAATGACCGTCTTCTGTTCTCACAGCAAGCAATAGTTTCACTGCTGTCACCCACAATCAAACCCCAAGAGTGACAATTCCACGGCTCTCAGGTTTAGGCCATCTGAAGCAGTCACAGACTTATCAGCGCCTCTTTTCTTTCCCCTTCATTTTCTAAAGGAAGAGAGAGACAGTCAAACTCTTATTGAACTGCTCAGCTGTGGTGGTGATTATGGACCACCAGATGAGATTGTGTGGACCTGGTGTGTGCAGAGCTGTCTGGCTCCTGGCCGCACTGCTGCCCCTCGGGGACACTGGGTCCTGGGGTTTGACCTCTGGGTCTTGGGGTTTGACCTCTGATGCTGAGGCTCCTCAGGCAGGTCCACACGCAGACGGGGACTCTTTGGAGACACATCCCAGACACAAGAGAAGCTGGGTGTGGAATCAGTTCTTCGTTCTGGAGGAGTACACTGGCAACGATCCTCTTTATGTTGGAAAGGTAAGACGTGTTTTCTTCATGATTATGCAAAGGGTCTGTCTTGATTGGGTGTTGTACTCAGGTGAGACTGAGATAAATAAAAACTTAGATAAAACACTACACTCGGGGGAAAGTGTTTGCAAAAGGTGTGTGTATGATTTGAAGCAGGAGGTGAATAGAGACATTGAGGTGGCACTAGTGAACAAAGAGTACTGAACCAGTGGAACTGACAGAAGTCATTCCCTTGGTCAATCAGATGCTGTTAGCCTTTCACCATAGGCATGGTCAAACACAGGAGTATCATAATAATAACTGAAGACACTGAACCCCTAATTGCTCCTGATGTGCAGTGTGCCATCAGTGTAAATGTAAAAATGTGTATACATGTGTAAGTCGCTTTGGATAAAAGCGTCTGCTAAATGACTAAATGCAAATGCAAATGCAATAACACTTTCAAATGGATGCTAACCAGTCAGTACAAAATGTTACCACTAAACTGATCCATCAATGCCATGGCAAAAATATCTGGAAATATTTGAAAATATCTGCAGGTTAAAGATGGTAAGCAACCAAAACAGAAATTATATTGCTGTTCTTGATAAATTGCATTAAATGCAAGTGAAAGGTAAAGTACTGTTTTCAGTACAAGCATTTGCGGATTTTGCTATACAAACAAGAACATCTCCCTCAAGACAGTAAAGAATCGATATTAGCTAGCAAGAATTATAATGTTGTATTACAGTCGACATCAACATGTTTTCAGTAGTTATTCTGTGCACGCTAGGCCTACTTTAGTATTACATTTGCAACATTTTGTTAAACTGTCATTAACACTCGTGGAGATGTTCCATGCATTCATAATATGACCCAACCTACCTCCAGGACCTCCTCACCCCTCATTTCACATCAAGGACACTTAGGTCCGGAAACTCAAACCTCCTTGCAGTTCCCCGGACAAAATTGACTAAAATGGGAGATCGTGCCTTCTCCTCACTGGGGCCACGACTCTGGAACAAGCTACCGGAGAACATTAGGGCCTTAGATTCCCTCACTGCTTTTAAATCTCACCTCAAAACCCATTTATTTATCTCTGCCTTCATCTAAAGTCCTGGTCTTTGTTTTAGTTTCTTTTTTGTGTTGTTTTTAGAATGCATTGTTTTAATTGCTCTGTCCAAAATTACTCTGTTTTTAATACATATTATTCGATCTCATTATAATCTTATTAATTATTTTTAATTTATTTATTATATTTTTTGGTATATTATATTATCCTATTTTCTGCACTTCATTAGCACTTCTATTACTTTGTATTATTGTTTTTGTGACTGTGTTAAGCACCTTGAGATTTCTTTGCATTTTAAAATGTGCTATGCAAATAAAATCCATTATTAGTATTATTATTATAAATAAAATATAATTTTTACAGAGACACAAATTTCAACAGGTGGCAAAAATATCTTCTGACCTGTAGCTATATTGAATAAATCAGCTCAAGAATCTCAAGACATGTGAGTACCTCCAAAGGCTAGAGAAGATCTTCAACATAGTGAATATAGCGGTTGTATCTGTGTTGATTCAAACTGATGCCACATTCCAGAAATAATATAAAAACACATATGCCTAATAATATGTTTTCTGTCCCTATTGAGTCAGATGCCTCCCTCAGTTTCGTTCACGTTTCAGTAATTCCAGAGCTTCCCCCATCAACCCTCAGGGCAGAACTCACTCACTCACATCAAGAAGGAGCCAAGCAGTGGGAGAAAACAGGGCTGACCTTGGCCCTGGACTTTATCTTTATTGTAAATTTCAAACGGGTTAGTCCCAAAGCAGGCATAGTAACTATCTGGTGCTGTCGTTTCATACTTGAATATTAAAGGCAGTAGTGGCTGTAGAAATAATTAAGCCAGGAAAAAAAATAAACTACCACACAACCTGAGTGAAAGAAATGAACCTCAACTAAATCAGAGTTGACATGCCATTCATCCTTGTGAAGCACTCTGGCATTTCCTGAAGGGTAGGCACATTCTCAAATAGATCACTTGTGGAATCCTAAAAGCTTGCACCAATCACAGTCAGCCAGACGCTCTTTCTCAAACACCCAGCTCCAAGCCAACTTCATTCTTGGTCAATGATAATGATTGCACAAGTTCACTACACTTTAAGTTTAAATTATCAGCACTTACTTATTAAATGTTTGATACTGTTTAAGACATTGAGACATCAATGCATAACTTGTACACTGAAGAACAGTATATGAGGTCAAGAGCAAAACAATTTTTTTTGGTTAGAAATCCATTAGAAAGGTAAAGAATTTTTCCTGATCGTTGGATTTTTTTTCGTCCTGTAGCGGTTATACTAATTGTCCAGTATAGCATGGTCCTGTAGCGGTTATACTAATTGTCCAGTATAGCCTGGTCCTGTAGGTTATACTAATTGTCCAGTATAGCGTGGTCCTGTAGCGGTTATACTAATTGTCCAGTATAGCATGGTCCTGTAGCTGTTTACTAATTGTCCAGTATGCATGGTCCTGTAGCTGTTATACTAATTGTCCAGTATAGCATGTTTTCAAGCGATACTTTGATTGAGGTTAGTGCTCTGCAGCTTTTGCAGGCTTATCTTGTAAGATTATGGTGTAGGAAGCTAAGCAACCTGACAACTGATTATTGAAGCAGACCACAGTGGCAGTCAAATAAAGTAGCAGTTGCACTTGTTTTGAGTACAACACAGATTTAATGAATTTAGGATCTTACTTAGAGTGTATTTATTTTTGATTGACCTGTGACCAATCGGAGCTGACCTTTGTCTTGATTCATAATAATTATTAAATATTATTATTAATAATTAATATTATTAACTATTCTGCGGTCCACTCCTGGGTTTTAGTCAGTATTGATTCCACAGAATTTCAAAGAGATCATCTGGTGCTGAATAATTAATGTTAAGTCCTCAGACATTGTTCCAGCTTTTATATATCAGGGTTAGACCTACAAAGGATGATGCTGAGAGAGAGGCTGCAGGCTACAATCTTTTTTGGAATTCTGCAAAACTCAAAAGACCTCTGTGTTTTATCCAGAGACAAATTGATGCAGGATCGGCAATAAACAATATACTGTAGTACCCAGAAGAAGTAAGTGTTTCTGAAAGTAAAATTAAGGCAAAATAAATGGCACCCTGCCAACACAGAGAACCGAATGGGGAGGGGTTTATATAAGTCATTTATGTGGATGATTTCACAGGAGTCACAATGAGATTGGTCAGTTTACGCTTGTTCTAATCCTTGTCTAATATTTAATTCGTTTTTGAAGTGAGATAGACATGTGATTCCATATCACGTGATCAGTCAAAGTGCTTGAGTTCTGTATGTGCTGCTTCAGTTTCTTCAGTTGGTATCCGTCTCATTGGCCCTCTTACTGTGGTGGGTGTGGCACTCTACTCTGGCCACCGCCCACAGAAGGAATGGTTCATGGGTGTTGGAGTCCAATGGAAGGAAACGGAACATTGCTGGTTGTACAAATCATTCATGTTATGTAGCAGGTGGTGTGTTCATGTTGGTTTTCCAAAAGCGTAATACCCCATTGTAGCCGTGTAACACAATACTATCATTTAGAAAGTTTCCCTGGAATACTCCTATAATTCTTGATAGGCTTTCTTCATTGTACTTGGAAGTCTAAGATAGACCTATTACAAGCCTACAGAGGCATGTAGTTTAATTGTGTTGTCTTAATGTTGATAAGGTCCTCTGTTTAGGGAACCAGTGACATACAGACATGAGTCACCTCACTTCCACTGACT